>NW_019524496.1:12606-26556 GCF_002814215.2 Seriola lalandi dorsalis | reverse complement strand
AATAAAAAGTTAATAACAGTGTCATTCCAACCACAATTCATTCTGCACTGTAGATCTGTTAATAAGGAAAAAGGCGCCCTGCACCACTTGTGCTAACCGATATTTAAGCAGGAGTGATGCAGCCGTCATTCTATCAGATCAGCCAGACATTTGCCTTATTGCTATGAAACAGCTGTTTTATAATATATTTACCTTGAAACTCACTCCACAAATCATCACCTGTACCTGTGTACTTGACAAATATGCGGTCTTTGTAAAACACCATTTTGTTTTATGTAGAGTGAAATTAGATATTTGAGAAAAATGAGAGGGTCACTAAATTTTACTATTCTTTTACTTTTTGTTTGAACAGTTTTGCTAAAGTGTACTGTACCCTATGTTGTGAAAATGTGGAGGAAAAAGTATTCTTTATTTTATTAAAAGTAATAATACAACAATGTAAAAATTATTACAAGTACTACATTTAAATCATCAACTAAATGTACAAAATCTTCTCCCCTTGACTGGGAAAGCACTTCAACATCCAGCCATCACCCAAAGTCTCAAAGCAATACAACAATATTGTACAGTTACAACTTGTTTCATCAGTAACTGAAATAAATTAAGTCTGAATTTATTTCTCAAACAAAAATACATAAACTCAGACTGTCACAATGACAAAATAATTTAGTATACAGATAGATATGGGCAATAATGAAACCCAGTTAAACAATAAAAAAAATACAAACGTGTAAGAATGACATAGAACAATACCGTTAACTTGTGATACACTTTCATACAAATTTCACCGGTGAATGTTACCTATGCTCTGCATTTCAATGATGCTGTGATGAGGTCTTCCAGTTCATTTCAACCAGCAACTGTGAAGCTTCAGTTACTGCTGCTGCCCTCAGTAACATACTTGTGTTTACATGTCTTCATATGGTTAACGCTGGTTGAACGATACATAAATTGTTCACCACAAAAACTGCAATTCAAAGGTTTCTCTCCTGTATGAACTCTCATGTGAACCTTAAAAAGCCACTGTCTATGAAATCTTTTCCCACAAACATCACAACCAAATGGTTTCTCTCCTGTATGGACTCTCTGGTGCACCGTAAGTTCGCCCTGTCGCGTATATCTTTTCCCACAAAGACTGCAACTGAACGGTTTCTCTCCTGTATGTACTCTCATGTGCATCTTAAGATGTTGCTGTTGGTTAAATCTTTTCCCACAAACATCACAACCAAATGGTTTCTCGCCTGTATGGACTCTTGTGTGCACCGTAAGATGATCCTGTCGGTGAAATCTTTTCCCACAAACATCACAATCATATGGTGTCTCTCCCGTATGGACTTTCATATGCCACTTAAGATTCCCCTGTCCCTTGAATCTTTTCCCACAAACACTGCAACTAAAGGGTTTCTCTTTTGAATGGACTTTCATGTGCCCATTAAGATCCCCCTGCCGCCTAAATCGTTTCCCACAAACATCACAACCACATGGTTTCTCTCCTGTATGGATTCTAATGTGCATTGTAAGGTCCCCCTGCACCTTAAATCTTTTCCCACAAACATCACAACCAAATGGTCTCTCTCCTGTATGGACTCTCATGTGCCCAGTAAGATGATCCTGTCGGTAAAATTCTTTCCCACAAACATCACAACCAAATTGTCTCTCTCCTGTATGGGCTTTCATGTGCCACCTAAGATTCCCCCGCACCTTAAATCTTTTCCCACAAACATCACAACGAAATGGTTTTTCTCCTGTATGTTCATTCATGTGTCTCTGCAGAACACACTTTCTGCTAAATTTGTTCCCACACTCAGAGCAACTGAAAATTTTCTCACCAGAGTTACATCGTTTATCACTTACATGGACTTCTTTACTTTTCAAACCTGACTCAGGTGCTCTGGTTTCCTTCCAATCAATGTCACTGTCTTCAGTCTCGGAGGACTCTGTGGCCTCTTCATCTGTGTCTGGTTGAAGATGACCATGTGGATCTAAGTTCCTGTCTGGTTTATATCCTCCACAGTCGTCTCCATCAGCCTCTGTTTCCATCTGCTGAGCTGAACTGCTGGACGGAGGCTCTGCCTCTCTGCTCTCTTCAGTTCGTCTTGGATGAGGCTGTGAAGACTGAGGATCATCATCATCATCATCTTCATTCTTCACATGGACAGGAGTGAGTGGGAACATGGCATCATCAGTCTCCTCCAACCTTTGAAGCTGCTCTCCCTCCTGACTGGTCCGGAGTTCCTCCTGTTCCTCTTTAATGTTTGGGCTCTTTGGTTCCTCCTGTTCCACACGAGGGCTCAACTCAGGGGGAACCTCTTCTTTAATCACGAACAGATGCTGAACATCTGCAGGGAACAATGAAACACACGCATAATGGACAACTGTGACTTCATATAGTCTTTACTGAATGTCAGTGACATCAGTGATGATTCTTTTGCAGATTTGCAACATTCATTCTGAAAACAAGCAGCAGTGGAAGAAGAAGTATTCAGGTCCTTCATTAAAAGTAATAGTCCGACAAAGTAAAAAATAAGTGATTAGAAGTAAAAGTTCTGCAATTAAAATCCTTCTAATATGAAATATTTGTTTCTATTATTCCTTTCTGTCATTAGGTTCATCTATTGTATTATTAAGATCTTAATGGGTCATGGTGGAAGGCAGGTGCGTGATTCTTGTGAGTAAACTATTCAGAAGTTCTGTTGAAAGTTACTTCCTTCTCCAGTTTTCTTCACATAGTTTTCTAGGCTTTTCAGTTTTCTGCCATTTTGCCGCTTTGCTTTTTTCCCCTTTTGTTGTTTTTGACCATGTGTTCTTTGTCATTTCTTTTGCCACATGATTTTCCTTTGTCTACACATACTATCTTTATGTTACAAGTCAAGGAGTCAACATAAACTAGAGATAAACTGTGCTTTTCACTCTATCCTACACTGTCTCCAGTTCCCATTAAATTTATATTAATCTAATTCATAAAATTACCATTTTTTGAAAGTACTTCAGTCTGTGGGTCCTCCTGGATGCTGATCCTGATCTGAGGTCTGCCTTGCTTCCTCTGCTTAAACTGACCTCTGGAGGAAAAAGACCTGAAAGATGGAAGATAATGTCCTGATATTAGTTAGTTTCCAATTAAAACTTTCATTACAAAATCAGTTAAAGTCAGGACAGGAAACTTAGATTTCTGTTTTAACTTTAGCAGTTGTAATGTCGACTTAATACATCCGTTGTGACTGGGCTGTAGTCCTTTTGGTTTCAAGCCAGTCAGCTTCATACAGTAAAAATGTGTCTGATATTATCTGGTTCAAAAAATTCATTTAAAACAGCGTTAATACTTTTGCAACACGGTAAATCAGACTCATTGAGTTTTAAAGGAGAAAGTAATAGAATAGACACACAAATATATTATTTAAATATGTAGACAAAATAATAATGATAACAATAGTTATGTACGAACCTTGATGGCTTCCCATTATTCAGATACATTTTCTCATTGTCCTCATCTTCATTCTCCTCTTCCTGTACATGGCGGAGGCCCCTGCTGCACTTCACACCTGAACAAAATGATAGTTTATTCCAGCTCACTGTAGCCAACTTTATATAATCTTTTTATTTATATATCTGAAACCAACTTTAATGTGGCTAATTCACTGCCCGTAAATTCGGCATGTAACATAACCACAGAGCAGCAAGACATGTGGCGGAAATAACCCTCAATCTGTGGACTTCGTTCATAAACAACCCGCCACAGCTGCAGCGCTGCAGAGGATGTCGCACTCGGAAACAGAGGAAAATAAAGATAATTTCAAAATAAAAACCAAAATTATGAACTCGTTAGTCCATTATAACAACGCCGATTTAAAGAGCACGTCGCCTTGATTAAAGAACCGTCTTATTTTTGTAATTACAGGTATGTACATGTGTTGACAGCCCGAGTAAATGTTAAATTATAAGATATTAAAATGTAGTTCGACGCGGCCTCTTCCTCTACAAACTGAGACTTTCCGGTTCCTGGATTTAGATCTTTACGCCAAAAACAGAATGACCAACCGGCTTTGTTGAGTATGACCCGAGGCTGCAGGAGAAGCTCCAGCTGTCTCCTCTGCCGGTCGATCTCCTCTCTGAAGCCCGACGCCTCCTCCTCGTACCCGGCTACGAGTCTGTCCACGGCCGCTAAGATTTCCTGGGAGGCGGCGGCGAGTCTCTCGGTAACAAAACCTCTCAGAACCTCGGACTTAGACATTTTACTGCAGCTCTCTGCCGTGTCCGCTGCGTCTCTCCTCATCACGGAAACCATCGTTTAAGCAGCCTTTTGTATGGAAAGTGTTGCTAACTTCTAGCATTGTTTACTAGCTTGACACTTTTCCGGTTTAGGTACGGCCATAAATGTCATCCGAGTAGAAACCGAAACTTTTTTTCTTCATCAAGTAAAACAAACAAACAAACAAACAAACAAGCAGGCATATAAATTAATCGTAACTAATAAGTAGAATTTTTCTCTCTAAGTCTTTTGAAACTTGGTCCTGGTTCACATTTTATTTTTCATAGACAAATGATAAAATGTCATTTTTACCCAGGCAACATTTCCTGTAAAAAAGGAAAATCCACTCTTAATATATAATTGCTGTTCTTATCACATCATTTAAACTACTTAACAGAACAGGACTAATACAATTTTTTTACACACATATATATACATATATATATATATACATATATATATATATATATAATAAAAGGATCACTGTCCAAATGTAAAAATACACCTGCAGTTAAAATTCCATTTAAGTAAGAGTTCAGAACAATTAGCTAAACAGTTTTAGTTTTTATTCCAGTCATATTTGCAATAACACACAACAAACGCAGGGGGGAGCCCCCTGCACAGAGCATCATGCTGTTGACTACAGATTTATCATGGCAGAGAAAAAGCAATGGTATGTGAGCAGGGACAGAATATACAAATTATACATTGTTTTCTTTAAAGAATGCAAACATATAAAATGTTTTCTGGGAGTGGGGAGAACAGAGGGGCAGTCACCTAAATTAAAAAGGGCTATCCTCTTTACAGTGGCTGTTTTAAGACAAAACTTGTCAAGCTGTGCCTGGGGGGGTAGATGTTGTTGAAATTTAATCATATCTCTGTAACTGGCATGTTTAGCTACTAGAAAACACTGCAGACCTTTAACACTCATCCTCGTCACTCCTCCCCTCAAGCTCTCTTTCTATTTTCACTGGCATGCTGGACTTTCTGGGCTTCTTCTTTGGCAAGTGGTCACCTGACTCCCACTGCCGCTGCTGATTGGTCAGCTCTCCTCGTCTTCCTTCATTGCAACCATACTGACTGTTGCGGCTTGCCATGGTGACGGGGCAGTGGTCAGGAAGGGGAGCAGGTGCAGTGTGGTTGTTGTTGAGGCTGAGCAAGGGTCGACAATGTTCAGTTTGACCTGCCGCAGGAACAACCAAGGGGATGAGGGAGGGAGGTGAGCCCACTGTTCTGTGAGCTAGGTGGAGGGGAGGAGGAGGATGCGGCGGTACCTGGGGGTGCAGGTCAGATCTGTAGGCGGAGTCATTCTGCTTGGTGTTCAGGACTAGAGGGTGAGGAGAGGGAGGAGGGGAGTCAACTTGAGGGGAAGGGCTGTGTGGGCTGCCATGGTGGGGGTTTGTATGACTGTTCAACCCCTTTCTAAGGGTGTGTATGTGTGCTAATTTGTATGCATCATCATCCTGTTGCTGAAGTATGTTGCTGGTCTCTTGTTCCCTTTTGTGTGTCTCAGAGTGTGTGTTTCTGTGGGTATGTGCGTCTCTGCTGCCGCTGGTGTGTAGCCGTGGGTTTGGGTTGGCGCTGTGACGGTTTCGGCTTCGCAGCGAGCTGAAGACCATGGTGCAGCCCACCACTGTGCAGCGATGTTTGATCTTCAAATGGACAGCATTGTAGTGGATCTTCAGTGTTCCTGCACAAACAAGGAAGATGTTCTTGATAAGTTGGTGCTAACAGACCCAACATCCCACAGCAGCTATTTCAGAGCTAGAAATTTCCCCCGAAGATTAAATCTAACCACATAACTCATGACAATGACAGAAGAGATTCCTGTCTGACAAACACATCAGCGTTTCCTCATTGAGAGAAACTGGGACAACATTCATCAGCAGGGAAATATGGTGGAAAGTCGCAAAATAAACCTGCTGGAGCTCCAAGACATAAGATCAACCGAGGACCTTGAGGTAATTTTCTAACACATTTCATAGCATATTTTTCTTCTATCATATCTATTTAATCTCTTTCTAAAGTTGAGAGTATCCTTTTGTTTTTGTTTTTTGTCATGAACTACAACAGGTACATACAAAACAACTGGCACATTTATACAAAAGGATGGGATCTCAATTTTCTTCAAATTAACACAACAAGACCAGCGGAGGACCTCTAATTCCAGGCCTGGAATTAAACACTGTAGAACCCAAGGACACAAGATTAGAGGAAGACTTTGACAGGAAAGCCCAAGCCACTGGAACAGAAGAGGACCTCCGACTGAACCCTGTGGAACCCCAAGACAAAATATAAGTAGAAGATTTTGAACTGAACCCCTGAGAAAGCCCAAGCTACAACATCAGAAGAGTACCTCCACCTCAACACTGTGGAACCTGAGGTATCAGACCACCACAGGATCTCGAAGCCCTGTCATACTCAATGATCCAAGATCAGTAGCTGACCTGTAATATAACTGTGTGGATTTCTAGACTGAAGATCAGTGGAGGATCTCATATTGACTCTTACGGCACCCAAGGCCGAAAGACCAGCAGAACACCTTGAATTAAACCCATCACATTCATACCTTTGTCATAGAAGCTTTTTCCACAAACGCCACAGCAGACCCTCCCCTTACGACCTCCTGAGGGACAAGGAGAAGGCAGGGAGCAGGGTGTAGGTGGGATAGGATGGAGGGAGGAAGACGAGGATGGAAGAGGATGGAGGGAAGAAGAAAATGAGGAGGCAGGAACAGGACAGAGGAAGGAGGAGGAGAAGGATGGGAGAGGATGAAAAGAGGAGGGAGAGGAGCCCTGAAACTTCGGGTAAATCTTTGGTGGAGAAGAGGAGGAAATCGATGGATGGAGTGAGGAAGACATAGGGATAAATGAAGAGTTTAAAGAGGGAGAGAGTGATGAGATGTTCTCCTGTTTGGCCATGCCCCTGTGAAGGTCAAGCTCTTGGTTGCCGTGGATACAAGGGTTCAGACGCCACAGCGACCGGGCCGGGTTTGGCTTGTCAGGGTCCGCTTTGATTTTTAAAGCCAGTTCACCTTTGGATTGGATTGGATTCTCTTGCGTTCTCCTTCCTCTGTCCTGCCTGTGTCTCTCAGCCAGTTTGGTCCCGTTGGGCTTCTGTAGACATTGTGTTAGCTTCAAGGGAGGATCCTGATTCAAGAAAAACAGGGGGGAGGGGGTCAAAGTCAGTGGAGAAAACAAAATGATGTGCATCAAAAACTTGAAGAACCTTTTAATATACTAAACCGTGCAAAGGTTTTGGGGAAATTTAGATGTTTAGACTCTTATCCATCTGCAACAGATGAGTATATGAGGAGACAGAAGACACTGCAAGATGCTTGGAAGTACCTTGAAAAAATGAGCTTAAAAAAGTTTACTGAGGAGTGCTGCTGCTGCTACGAAGGCAAATGGTGGTCAAACCAAATATTGACCAAATGCCGAATATTGTCCTACCAAACACATTATATACAGGGTTTATTGAAAAATAAAAGCTATTTATGGCATTACTTTAGAAAGCATCCACACTTCCTAAAACATCTGCACAGTTGCTGTAGATGGCAGGATGTTGTAATTCAATGTCCAATGACCTTTGTGGGAGAAACCAAACACTGGAAGGCAGAGCTTGGAAAATGGAAAGGCAGAAGCAAAGACAGTCCACTCGGAAAGTTTTCAAAATGGTGGACAGTGTCGTTGTGGTCAGCCAGACTGCCTTTCTCAAAACGGCAGACGCCGGCCACCAAACAGGAATCTCCCATTGATTTCCTGTCCGTCCCCGATGTTCCTCCGTTGTGCTCGATGAATGTGCTGATGTTTGACTGGCAGCTCTTGGAGGCGGGCTTTAGCTCTGGGTCAGAGAGGTAACTGACAGCTGCCAGGCACTGAAGCGTCATTAACTCAACGATAGGGCGAGTTTCACCAAAACGAAGGAACTGTTTGAGGATGAGCAGCTCTTCTTCAGGAGTCACCATCATCCAGCGATCCAACACTTTCCCACCGGGATACTGGAGAGAAGGAAAAGCATTAACCCCCATTTTATCATTAGAAAAGGTCAGTTTGTTTAATTGCAAAACTATTTAGCAAGCACTGATTTTGATCAATATGCAAGATTGCAAGTTTACCATTCGGCCTTTATTCAATTTTAGTTCTCATGCCTCAAGCTGAAGCAGTTTTTTCTTGTCTTAAAAAGATATCAATAAAAGAACTATAACGTATATACTGGTGCTTATTGGTGTAGAATTACATCAGAACATCTCATAAGAATCAGTGCAGCTAAAGGTTGTTAATCCTACACTCAGTATCTATAAAGCTTATTTTTAACATCAGTCATTGCATTATAAATAACATGTATCCATGTTTACCTGCAGCATGTACCCTCTAACATAATCTCCCAAACTCCAGCCCAGTGTGTGGAGAATGTGGCCAACCTGAAAAAGACAAAAAAAAAAGTAAACTCTTACACATTAAGAGTGACGTATTGATCCACTGCATTCCCACCGGACAGCTGGGTGTACCTGCTCTGGAGTCAGGATGCTGTAGAGTCGGTCCAACAGTATCTTCAGCCGCACGGGAACGGCTTCAGCTCCGTACAGAACCAGCGAGCTCAGGTCGAACACCAGCCCAGGCAGGGCCACCTCCACTGGGCCACAGCTGGAGGAAGGCTGGGCCTGGAGCTTCTCCAAGGCTGAAGAGCAAAAAGAGGCCAATGAATTACAGTGACATCATTTATCAAAAAACACTTTATCAAA
This sequence comes from Seriola lalandi dorsalis, assembly GCF_002814215.2. Lineage (NCBI taxonomy): Eukaryota > Metazoa > Chordata > Actinopteri > Carangiformes > Carangidae > Seriola > Seriola lalandi. Next base: position 17,566 of record NW_019524496.1, on the reverse strand, counting down.
AAATTTAATATATACAATAAAGACACAATAAAACATATAACATAATATATAATTGAAGAATTGTTATCTATAGTGCAGCATGAAAGTTATCTGATGAAACAGAGGAGGTGACGCAGGTCAGTGGTCACAACGTGGATCACAAAGGTTTGACACACCTGTGTGTCAGAGCAACAGATGTGTGTTTACCGTCTATTATAAACGCCACCTAACCAGTGTGTGTGTGTGTGTGTGTGTGTGTGTGTGTGTGTGTGCAGATGCTCTCTCCAGATGCTCTCTGTGATGTGATGACAGCGACACCTGACTATATGTCACCGTAGCGACTGCACACATCTGCACCGTGTTTGTGAGGGTAAAGTCAAACTGCTGAATTTCTCTGTGGCACGAACCCTCAGAGTCTCCAGAAGAACAGGAGTCGAGGTTTTTGTCAAGAAGGTGTTTATTTTGTAGGAACCAGAAAGTAGAAGAGGAGCTCAGGGCCTCAGTGAATATCAACTGTGGCAACATTAACCTGGTGGAACACGGACATGGTGGGGACACAAACCTTATTATTTTATATGTTTTATTGTGTCTTTATTGTAAATATTTAATTTTATGATAAAGTTTTGCATTTTATAAACTCAGAGGAATATTGTATATATGTTCACACTTTATCTTATTGGAGCTACGGAAGTCTTTAAAGGAAACTGATGGATATTGACATGAACTAGTTTTCACTTACCTACTAAATGATTTCATAGTTTTTTCTTAAAAACTGTAATATATTATATATAGATGGGGCTTAATAACGTTTCATCTATTTTTAATAAAAAACCGCAGCTATTCAAACTGTTCTGCATCTTTCCCATTTTACTGTGGCAACACAAACCTGGTTGAACATCTAAATTGTGACAGAAAAGACAACAACTTATCTTTAAACCATCAGGCCCACTAGTAATAATACCATTATGTGTGTGTGTGTGTGTGTGTGTGTGTGTGTGTGTGTGTCTTACCGTGTGCCACCCAGCCATGTCCACAGCGATCACATGATCTGACTTTTGCACTTCCTGGTTTGAAACACACACAGCTGCAGCTGGACGCTGTACACCTGATAGACTGGTGAACAGAACAGCACATAAATATTCTTTGTATGTTGCTGTTTGACAGCCAGACGAACATAAGAGCATTTATTGTATTATATTGTTTATTTGTAATTTTTATATATATTTTTTTTGTATTATTTGTAAATAACAAATAATGATAGGATACAAATACACAAAATACACAAATGTATACACACACACACACACACACACACACACACACACACATACACACACACACACACACACACACACACAGGTCTGTACCTCCTCAGTGTCTGGAGTCATCCTCAGTCCTGCAGTCACAACAGAAACATCAACTCAACCACCTGATTGGTCAATCAAATAAAACCTGCCTCTGATTGGACAGTTCTGCAGATTATGTTCAATTTATATTAATTTTGGTGATAAAAGTTTTTTTTTAATAATCTGAGACTTCTTTCTTGACTTGTTTCACTGATGAATAAAAGCCAATGGATTTATGATTTAATATTGAAACTGAAACATTAGTTACTATAAACTATGAGCTTTATCGTTTCTATATTTCTGTATTAATTTGAATTGTTCGTGATTTACTCATAGGTAGAATTATTATTATTATTATTATTATTATTATTCTTGAGTAGATTTCATAATATTACAATCTATACTTCCTACAATCCTACTATGCTACTGTTACATTTTAATATAGTTACATTTATTATTATATTTGACATTCATATATGACATCTTATATATACTGAATATTGTTTTTTTCATTTCATTTTTTATGTGAAGAATGAGTGAAATAAAAACATTTAATTTAAAATGAAACAGTAAACTAACAATGTTGTGCAACAAAAATAACTTAGTGTTTCTACAGAATTGGTAAGATGAATATTAATATTTTAACCGAACACAGCTTTATTAACTTTTATTATCATACTCATGTGATTCAAATAAATAAAAAATACTCACCTATCTGTTTGTTGTTAATTCACCACTGATGGAAAAAAATGATCTTCCTCTTCTCAGTTCATTCTCCTTCAAAATGTTTCTCGATCTAAAGATATTTACTTGGATTTATTTCTTCTGTATCTTAGTTGTTTGTTCCTCAACGTTTCTCCAGAAAAATCACATTTCCCTCCACAAATCTCTACTTTTCTCTCCGTCTCTCTGTGATATAAACACCGTATATATACAGTGATTCTTCTTTTCTTTTCAAGTCTCTCCGTCCTCCGACTCCTCCCTCCGACCGAACCAGTGTGATTGGATGAAGATGGATGAACGTGTGTGTTCAGCTTCTTCCCTCCTTTTTCTTCTTTCATTCTTTTGTCTCCAGTCCCACAGAAGGTGATGACGATGATGATGATGATGATGATGATGATGGTGATGATGATGATGGTGTGAACAACAACATGAGGTCAGGTCCTGGATCAGCCACAGATCAATGGCAGAGGGAGGAAGAAGAGGGAAATATTAAAGAGCAACACACAGTGACAAATATGATGAATGTGGAAACATCAGCACATCGGATTTGCTACGATCTTATTTCTCATTCGCTCCTCGGACAAACTGACCGCTGCACTTTCCCATGTGTGAAATACAGTGATGGAGGAAGTACTCAGCTCCTGAAAGTACCAGTGTCCCAGTGTGAAAATACGTCGTTACAAGTATTTTACTGTTGGAGGCTCAGCCGTTCCCAACCTGAGATGATTAATGAGAGAGGAAAAAAGTTCTGCTGAATCTAAATCAGTTTTCAGTTTTTAGACTTTTTCATCCGTGAAATATTCAGTTTCACCTATAAAGAGTTACTGAATGAAGCTTTTTCAGAAGGTTAGAGGGGAAAATGTTTTTTTAGTGGAACAGAAATCGACTCAAACACCTGAAACATGACGAGGAGACAAATACACTGATGCAGCCAAACACCTCATGGTTTCATCTTCAACAATATGTTGTATTTTATATGGTTTTTCTTGATGTAAAATATCAATCTGAAAAGCAGCAAGTAACTAAAAGTATCAAATATAAGTAGTAAACAGTAAAAAGTACTTTATTTTCCCCTGTAACGCTGTGGAGTAGAAGTATAAGTAGCACAAAGTACAAAGTAAAATACAAGTACTTCAAAACTGTACTTGAGTAAATGTACTTAGTTACAGTCGACCACTGGTAAAATGCTGTGACACCAACATGTTGCATTTAATGTCTCACAATTTAAAAACAAAAAAACATTCGATTGGAAAAAAACCCACAAATTTAATCGATAAGAAAATGAAAGAAACGTTTTTTCTCAACTCAAAGCTCGAGGATGAAAATATATAAATAAATAAATGAATAAAACAGCTGTCCTTGGTGTGTCCGTCAGCCCCTGTGTCCCCTGGGAAACAGCTTCCCTCTGGGAGGAGGGTTCCCCCCCCGAGGGTCAGATTGAATCAGGGTGACAGTAGGGCACCTGGCCTGCCGCCACACACACTGATTAAACAGATACAACAGAACAACACAAGGTTAAATCAATTATAAAAAAAACACCCAAATGTCTGTGCGCCTTCATCAAGTTTCCACGTCACAACTTCAACAGATTTTAACTGGAAAAAAGAAGAAAACTGCATGAAAGTAAAATAAAAGCAGGAATCTCAGCAGCAGCAGCAGCCGAACAAAATCTGAGAATCCAAAATGAAAATTAAAAATTCTATGGACATAATAGTGGAAATAGATGAAGATATTTGGCTTCTTTTCTCATGAATTTGTTGAATTTGTTTCTTTGTGTTGTTTTTGTCTTGTCGCATTATTTCACGTTAAACACAGAAGTGAAGTTTTCTGCAGCGTTACCATGGCGCCGAGTTTCTTCTGCTGCTGTTTGACTTTGTTGTTTTTTTGGTGTTGAACAAACAGTGTGACCTGGTTCAGTGAGTTTAGAGAAGAATACCTAGCCAAGAATACAGGACCAGGACACACACACACACACACACACACACACACACACACACACACACACACACACACTCTCAGGACAGCGAGGAGGTGGTGCTGCTGCTGCGTTTCAAATACGACCCCTCTGAGAGGTTCTGGTAAGTAAGTGTGTCAACGAACGGCGTTGATCACACACACACACACACACACACACACACACACACACACACACACACACACACACACTGAGTGTTATCGTCTGATATTCTAATTAGTACGACATCAAAACAGGAAAGAGGTCCACCAGCTCCCAGCAGACACACAGTCTGTCCAACAGCCCTACCTTCACTGTGTGTGTGTGTGTCTGTGTGTGTGTGTGTGTGTGTGTGTGTGTGTGTGTGTGTGTACCTCGTATCAACAATATAAGAAACTTTTCAGGTTATTTCAGCTCCAGGGAGGAAAAACTGTGAAGTCGTTGTTTCTTCCAGATTCACGTCTCTCTTTTCTGACGGGAGATTTTTTAAATTTTTCTTCAGCTGATCATGTTTACACAAAGTGTTCAGGAATTATCAATCAATCAATCAATCAATCAAATCAACAAAAACATCTCGTCCCGTCAGACTCCATCACTAGAGAACAAGTGAACTCCCATCCTCAGCTCCCTCCACTCAGACGTGTCCTGGAGCTTCAGGCCACCGTGGAGCTTAAAGGTGAAGAGTCACCCCTGTCTCAGGTCTGTGAAGGACAAAAAAAAATCAAAAGTGAAAACATTTTGGTAATGAAAAATGTAATTTTTGTATTTATACATTTATTCATTTGAAGGTTTATTAATGTTATTCCACATTTATTTATTAGTTTATTTCTGTCTGTATGTTAATTGGGTAGGTGGTCCGAGACCAGTCTAAAGCCGGAGTGGTTATAGTGATGTGAGGGTCCTTCGTACCTGTCGACCTATAGATACATATATATATATATATATATATATATATATA
>NW_019524496.1:9446-11260 GCF_002814215.2 Seriola lalandi dorsalis | reverse complement strand
GGGGTTTTTTTTTTTGATGTTTCGTAGTGTGGAAGTCGAGCATCAGGCTCCACGACACCATGAGATTTTGTTTTTCTCCAAGAAAAATATATAAAATAATCTTTTTTATTGTCTATATTGAAACTCCAGCAACATGACTGAAGCATTACAATGCAGTTTGACTGAAGACTGATTGTGTCTCTAGACTGTCCCGCTTCGACTGTCCCGCTTCGACTGTCCTAACAAAGCGGATCCTTCGTGCCTCGATCTATCCCAAAGATTCATTGTGTGTCGGTAATGAAAGCAGGAGACGCACCTTAAGACGCAAAATCCTCCGTGGGCCGGACCGTCTAATTTCGGTTCGGCCCTCTCCGTCTACAGCGGCGATGAAGGAGCACACCTTCGTACACCTGGTCCTTCCCGCTCCTCAGTGAGAACTGAAGAAGACTCTCGGGTTTGAGAGGTGAAACATCCTCAGGAATATGTATCTGTATCTATCTGTAGTGTCTGCTTCGCATATTTCTTTACATTGTACACACAAGTACACAATCTTATGACCTTGTTGTTCGTGCAGTTTCATAAGGAAAGATAAAGGACATGAGGGTGTAAACGCACATCTGTATGTTAGTTTTAGACATGAGAGCTGCTGGTCACTGAAGGAGACGGTGAACGTCAGTGATGCTGTTGTGTCGCTGGGCGCCGAAGCTCCTCTTTGTTTTGGGATTATGTGTCTTATCCTCGGGGGGGGATTCATCACGTCTCACCCTGCTTCAGATTTGTCACTTGCAGCAGGATGCAGAATCTGGTTTTCTATGGTTTCCGTCGGGAATTAAACTTAATCTGTGGTTTGAGAGCGGGACAGACTCTGGTCGTCTCCTCCTGAATGAGCCTGTCATTCCTCCCTGAGGGAGCGCGTCATGGGGGCTAAAGGGAAACGCCGGAGTCAGCTGTCCTGTCGGTGATGCTAAGCTAAGCTAGCCGCTCCATTGAAAGCAAGTGACAGGAGAGTCAACAGATGAAGAAAAGAGTTTTAATTGCAGCAGTCACACCAGTCACCCCCAAGACAGCGAAAAGACGACAAGACTGCAAAGTTTTCCCTCCACAAAACAAACAAACAAACAAACAAACAAACATCTGTGAAGCTGCCTGGTCTGACACACAAACCACATGACCACAGCCGAAGTCCACCTGGGGAGAGACGAGGAAACCTGAAACAGAGTAACAACCTCCGTCACTGCAGCCAATCAGCATCCTTCCTTTTCTGCTGCTTGTATTTTACTCGTCTGTTTGTTTGTGAGCAGGAGAAACTTTACGGAGCGACGGGTCACAGGAAAGTGATGAACCCGTTTCATCTCTGGGCAGATCCGGATGATAGTCAGACAGTCAGAACCGGAGGACATTTTGTTTTCAGGTTGTCTGTCCGTCCAGAAGAGGAAGACTGGAGAAGCTCCGGACGTCGCAGGTCAAATAAACAGTTCAACAGCAACAAAGCTACAGCCTCCGAAATGAATCAACACGTCTCTAAAAATACCTCATTACAGGAAGTGATGCATCACACTGAGTCTCAGCTCAGAGTTCCTAATAAACTGACAGATTATCGGAGATTGTCAAGGTTTTGTCACATGAAATTCCACATCATTAAAAAAATTAAATAAAACACTAAAATTTAGAAAATTTTTTTTTTTTTTTTAGTGCAGATGGAAGCGAGAGAGAGATGAACCATCGAAGGACCAAACATCTCCAGAGGAAAGAAGAGATTCCTGTTCAGCTGAATCAGCACAACTCAGTGAGAGTGTGTGTGTGTGTGTGTGTGTGTGTGTGTGTGTGTGTGTGTG
>NW_019524496.1:2566-6629 GCF_002814215.2 Seriola lalandi dorsalis | reverse complement strand
TGTGTGTGTGTTACCTGGCGGCGTCCCTCAGCTCAACCTCGGCTCGCTGCAGCCGCTCTTCCAGCTGCTTCCTCTCCTTCTGAACACCTGACAGGTGCTTACCCAGAATCCTCAGCGAGCGCTCCTTCCGACTCGCCTCGTGCCGAGCCTCGGACAGAGCCTGAAGAGAGAGAGGAGTTCAGCTTCACTGAGACCTCACATCACCTGGACAGTAACTCGTGATGGACATCAGAGACGAAGGCGTCATCGTAACGTGGGAGTGACACTGAGTGTGTTGACATGTGACTGTAGATCACCTCTGCTCATACCTGTGTGGTCCGGCTCAGTGTGTGTTGTGTGCTGGTCTGCTCCGAGGTGTGTGTGTTGACTTGTAGCTGCAGCGTGTGCAGCTGGTTGGTCTGTTCCTGGATCAGCGTCTGAGCCTCCTGCTCTCTGTTCAGAGCCTGACGCAGCTCCACACACACACTGTGGAAACGCTCGGGTGGGACCTGCACACACACACACACACACACACACACACACACACACAGACCTGTGATCAGACAGACAGAACAGGTGTGTGTGTGTGTGTGTGTGTGTGTGTGTGTGTGTGTGTGTGTGTGCAGCCTCACCGTCCTGCAGGTGTCCTCACTCTCCCGCCGCAGCCCTCTCTTCAGATTGGCCACCTCCAGCCGCAGACTCCGCCTCTCCACCTCGGCTGAGTGCAGTCGTTGGCTGAAGAGCAGGAACTGCTGCTGGAGGGTCGACACCAGGGCCTGATGGGAGGGACACAGGCAGAGGTCGAAGGTCAACTGTATCTGTATAACTGTGGAAGTTAAACTGTGTCGTCTGCATAGAACCGAACACCGAAGAACTGATCTATTCATTATAATGTAAATAATGATGGAACGAGAACAGATCTATGTGGCACTCGATTAGAACAAGATGCTAATCAATAATTATATTTCTTTATTGAGTTTAAAACAAATCTTTTTTTTTGGTCACTTCCTGTAAAATGACACATGATGATTCATTTGTTTCAGCAACAGTGTCAGTCGCACGTGACGGTGTGTTCACTGACCTTCATGTTGGGTTGTGAAGGTGTCAGTCTGTTCAGGCCGAGTCTCAGCCGGCCGCTCAGCGTCTCCTCGTCCACTCTGTGGGAGGCCGCATCTGATTGGTCAAGAAGGTGAACCAAGAGGCGGGACAAACCTGAACGAGCTGCCGACGTCACGTCTGGGGGGGAGGAGCCTGGAGAGTCAGAAAGAGACACCTCAGTTCCTTCGACGCCGTCCACGTCAACAAACTGACTGTGTATTTAGTGTGTGTGAGTGTGTGTGTGTGGTTACCAGTGTGTGTTAGCGCCCCCTGCAGGTCGGCCATGGAGGACACTATGGTGGAGGAGAGACGTTTAGAGCGAAGCCACCGAGCGCACACACCTGCACGACCTTCATCACCACCATCATCTTTATCACACAAAGAAAAACAGAACACACAGATACAATCAATATTAATATTAATATTAATAACTATGAATATTTTAGTTTGATTTTCCTACAGGGAGGAAGAACCGACCGCCGACCTGCACTGGTCATGTCTTGACCCTTCCGTGTTGCCGTAGCCAACTCTCCGCAGACACACACCGCCGAACCGCCACCGCCTCCTTCCAGTCGAAACAACACTGTCGTCTTTTTAGCCAGAGTGCACCACCTCCTCGCCGCCAGCACCGCGCACACACTCCTCCTCCACCTCCTCACTGCCCTCCTTCCTGGTCCCTCCTCTTCCTCGCCTCCCAGAGCGTCGGCCAGCCTCCTCACCTCCTCCTCCAGCAGCTCCCTCTCTGCCAGCCGCCGGGACAGGAGGGTTTTCTGCTCGCACAGCCACCGCAGACGGCGGCGGGTGTGTTCCCACGCCCCGGCGAGCAGGGCGCAGGCCGACAGGAGGGAGGCCGACTCCTTTCGGCTCCGCGAGAGGAGGCCCTGGAGCCGGGAGAGGTCAGAGGTCAGAGAGGAGCAGCGGAGCTCCAGGGAGGAGACGTGGTCGCGGAGAGAGTCGCACTGAGAGCGACACACCTGAGAGAGAGAGAGAGAGAGAGAGAGAGAGAGAGTCTGTTACTGTTCTGCCTGGATACAGAGCAGCAACTAAAAGTAAAGAGAGGACGCTTTTTGAAAAGAAGAATTCATCAGCTGATTCATTCAGATCAGTATTTACTGTGACCGCCCTTTTCCTTTAAACAGAAGAGAGGCTCAGAGCCTCCTCTCTCCTGATTGGCTCACAGACCTGTTGTTACTAGAGCTCCAGAGAGAAGCCTGAGAGAGGAGATGTAAAACTACACTGAGACGGATAAAGTGAATCTCTCCCCTGGGGGAAGATAAAGTTGGAGGGAAAGTGATGATTTTCGTGTCTGTTTGTCACGTGACTTCAGGAGGAGCACGAGGAGCAAGAGGAGCTGACTAAAGGGACAATCCACTGAAAACTTCCTCCTTCATCTGCTGCTGATTCAGCTCCGAGCGTCTCTGTCGCTGCAGGGAGAGACGACTGACTGCAGATCAGATCCAAGGGAAGTAAAAGCACCTGAGGGACGAGTGTGTGTGTGTGTGTGTGTGTGTGTGTGTGTGTGTGTGTGTGTGTTACCTGCAGCTCGTTCTCCAGCTGTGACACCGTGTGTGTGTGTCGGCTGCTCCAGGCCTCCTCCCTCCTCCTCACGCTCTCCTCCAGACGAGACAACACACACTCCTGGCTGCGCTGAAGCTCGCGCACACACTCGCTCTTCTTGTCGCACACGCGCTGCAGGTGAACGATCTGCGGCGGCGGGGACAGGTGAACACGGCGGTTAGCACTATTTTCCCAAAAAGGCTTCATGGTGTAAATTCCTTTATTTAGTTTTAGAAATCAAGAACGTCTCATTTGAAGATACGATTCAATTCTGGTAAAATGCAAATTCCTTTTTTCGTCAAGTGGCACAAAGAACAGGTACATATTTCAAAATAAAAGCCAAGAGATAGATGAAGGACTCTGTTGCTTTGCGTGAAGAAAAATATAAAAAGAAATAAAAGAAAAATATTTAATCAGAAGTGTGAGACCTGTTATTTCTTCTTTTTAAATTCTTACAACCAAAACAGAAGAAAACTGCTTTTATGTTTTTACTACCAATTACAATGGCAGTGGGTGAAAAAAGAAAAGTCTTTATTTTAATGCAGAGAAGCTAAAATATTATTTTATCTTTAGAAAGATAAAATAAATGATTTTCTCAGCTCAGACCACAGCAGCACACAACCCCTACGAGTGTGTCGTGTTCACCTTGTCGTTGGCCTTCTGGAGGTCAGAGGTCAGCCCGTCCACCTGTTCAGTGATGACATCACACAGCTCCTTCCAGGTGAAGTTACCCAGGATGCTGTGGGGCTGATTGAGGAGGACGCAGCCAGCCAGGAGGCGCTGGTACAGACAGTAGAGGAAGGACAGCCGGGCCTGAGACACACACACACACACACACACACACACACACACACACACACACACACACACACACACACACACACAGTGTGACGCTGTTTTACAGGATTTACTCAGCAGCAGAAACAGTGTAATTAAATACTTCCTGCCTAATGACATCACACTGCTATGTAACAACAACACACAGAGAGGAGGAGGAGGAGGAAGAGGAAGAGGAGGAGGAGGAGGAAGAGGAGGAGGAAGAGGAGGAGGAGGAGGAGGAGGAAGAGGAGGAGGAAGAGGAGGAGGAAGAGGAGGAGGAAGAGGAGGAACAGTCAGCAGCTACGACTTCATTTAGACGTTTGATGTTGACCTCCATCACTGTGTCGGGTGAGTGTTAGTTTGTGATCATTAGTGATTAATGCACCACATTAGACAATAATCAATACTCACCAACACACACATTGACTGGAATAAAACTCAGCTCATATTAAAAGTATTACCTTTCCACATGACTGCCAGAGTTTCTTTCAGTAGTTCTTGTGAACCATCTGAGGGACACACGGTGGATGTGTCTTTATCTTTATTATTTATCATTTTATTTATTTTTTATATCATTTATAAACAAACTTTCGCCTCAATGACAAAAAAA
>NW_019524496.1:0-528 GCF_002814215.2 Seriola lalandi dorsalis | reverse complement strand
ACACACACACACACACACACACACACACACACACACACACACACACACACCTCCGCTATTAACAACAATATCATATTAATACAACTATAAACATACAAATACAAATTACATATGAAAATCAAATCCTGACGTTAAAACCCCTAAAAGCTCATTAAATGTTGATGAACTAAAATCACTGATGAATCAGTTCTTTGTTTTAAACCATGATGCTAAAGTGAAAACAGAAGCTGCTGTTTGTTTGTTTGTTTGTTTGTGTGTTTGTTGTTTGTTGACCTCACCGCTCCAGAGCGCGCTCAGTGCTGCCGCTCCTCTCTCTCTCCAGGCTGTAAGCTCTCTCCACCTCTCTGAACTGAGCCCTCAGCAGCTCCAGGCTGCACTGCGCCTCCTGCTGGCCGGACCGCTCCACCGCCACCGCCGTCTCCAGGTCCCGCACCCGCAGCTGCCAGGTCATGTGATCACAGAACCTGAGTTTGTTTGGCCGCTCTGTATCAGATGCACCAGCTGCTCTCTCGCTGTGTCTCTACCCGG
>NW_019524495.1:306947-336564 GCF_002814215.2 Seriola lalandi dorsalis | reverse complement strand
CACACACACACACACACACACACACACACAAGCACACACATGCACACACATGCAGACACATAAACCTTTAACTGTAACCGTCTCGCTCAGAATTCGACAAGTTTCTGGAAGATCGGGCAAAGGCGGCGGACCACAGCAGCCAGGGGACTCGCGGCGGGCCGCCTTCCACATCCAGACCGCCGCCAAAGTCTACCCAGCAGCAGGACAGGTCACATGACCAGCTCTTTTCACTCTGAGTGGAGACATAGAAGAGGAATTGGTGGATGATAAGGTTCAATACGCAGACCGTCACTTTGAAATGTACAGTACCTACAGTCAGAGACATGCTGTGCCAAGTCAGGTTTTCTCTGAAAGAACACACACACACACAATAAAGCCTGACACTACAGAACTGCTGTCCAATCAACTTATTGCATTAATGCAGTATTTCTTAGTTCATTCTGCTGTTTGTATCTTTACGTGTAAGTATAAACAACTTTATGTGGAAGTATTTATGAAATGTATTATTATAATGCTGATGTAAACAAAAACAACAACTGTTTACAGTGAAGTATAATGTTTGAAAATATATTTGATATTACACCATTGTGTGCCTTTGACTGAGACAGCTGATTTTGTGTAGATGAGAATAAACGGGGCATCGTGCTGCAAACATGTCATCTGTCCTCTTTTTTTTTTTTCTGCTGTGTCCATATCGAGGCTGCCATGAAGTGAGTTTACCCTGAGGCTTGTTTTCTAACTGATCTAAGTGCAGTCTTTGTGTGAGAGAGCTGTTGTTTCTCAAAATCTTGTGTCTGAGGTCGCTGACGCAGCTCCGCCAAATTGAGGTCAAATTATACTTTTTTCCTGTTTCGTGCTTGTTGTGAAATATGCAGAACTACTTTTTCATTACTAAATGACTTTACGCGAAATTAGCACACATATTAATCTGTTATAATTTAAGTAAGTAGGTAATCAACACATGCAGCTTTGTCCTGTATTTTTGCATGGGCGAGTTAGCTGAAACATCAGAGCCTTGAAAGAGAAGTGGGGGCTCAGGTGTTCTCTGGCCATGCTCCATAATATGACTGCTGTTTGAGTGATAAGGCACTACTTTCAGTGTGTTATTGTTTAAGAGCTCAAGGATGTCTGGCGTTGGGTACACGGTGTCCCTGATGCAGCCAGAGGAGAAACTACAACTGAACGGGATGAAAAGGAAAACTAGAGGAACAATTTTTCACTCCTGTTTCACAATCCAGACCTAAGACCATGTTTAAACTGTCCAACTGTGTCCGTCTCTGCTGGATCTCTGTGTCCGTCTTTCTGTGTGGATGTGAAGCCTTTACTTCCAACATTTCAACTGAGAATCAGCTTTCAAATGTGACTGTTGTTCAAGACGAGGAGGATACATTTCTCCAGCTGAGAGCCAGCCTACCGTCCTTCTCGCAGCCGATCCGTCCATACACTCTGCTGACACACACTGAAGATTATCACTACCTGCCCAAACCCAGACATCGCCGGCCTTCTCACCTTCTGCGTCTCCTGGGATCCTCTTTTGACCCATTCTGGATGTCCATAGAGCAGCCACCTGAGGCCTCCGGGGGTCACCGTGATGCCCGACCTTTGTTGCATGGAGACACACTGCCTATCAAGTTACCCACCAGCAAAGAGAAGTCAACGCTAAGTTTTTCTCCAGAGCTCAGAGAGGCTGCAGCAAACCATCACCTGACGCTGGAGAAGGAAGCTGCAGGTCTGGACTTTGGTTCTCTGCCCTCGGATGTCGCCAGTGCAGTTCGATCCTGGCTGGTGAGCTCTGCCACATGTGAATTATACTACCAATGGATGGATCTGGGCCCAGCTTTCTGGCCTCGTTGGCTGCGTCAGACTGATTGTGAAAGAGGAGACAGAGTGCAACGTTGCTCCTTTCCCAGCGGGATGGAGTGTGTGAGAGCTCAGACAACAAACATAAATATTCTGGCTTGGCACTGCCAGGAAATCAGAGATGGAGGCAATGGATCCAGAAAGATTAAGGGTGAAGGGTATAAAGGCAGAACTGAAGCGAGGACAGGTGAAGCAATGAAAAGGTGTTTATGGAGGCAAGTGCCATATTCTGTGGTCACAGCATGTACATGTTCATGTAAATGAATGCTTTTATCACCAGAACCTCAGTTTTTCAATGCTCATCTGCAGCTGGGTTTCTATACGCATAATATCTATTTCATGCATACTTGATTGCAAGCAGGGAGTTAACAGTCCGACTACAGTCCTCTTTTTATGGAAGCAGCTGCAAAGTTAGGTGGATATGCAGTGATGATGTACTGTATAGGATCCCTGTTCACTCTGTGTCTCTATTCTCACATATTTAGGCCTTTCTGTCACAAGCTTGGCCTCTAACAGTCAAATAAAAGTTTGATATCAGTAATGCTAATCTGTCATCCCTGCAGTAGTCCCATATTTCTTGTGGGTTGTGCTACATTCATATCACGTGGGAAATTGATGTATGGGTTTTTTCAGTGTGTTTTTACTGCAGCGTTTTCAACTCTTTATTTCTATTTTTGCAATTTTGTTTCACGTGAAAGTTTAGGTTTTTACAGCAAACAAATTATTATGTCAACCCCAAATAAAAGATCCAAGAGAAATGTTTGACCTGTTGTGCCATTTCAAATTTATTCATGTGACAAGAAGTGTTTTGTTTTGTCTGAAATCATCTCTAGCCAAGTAAAGATGTTTAAGATGTTGCAGAAATAAAAATCATATGACATTAATAAAGTATATCTTGGAGCTGAGATGTTGATTTTTTTTTTATTTATTTGATGTCTACTTAATCTTTATTGCTTGACATGAGTGCTTGGTCTCAAAAGCACTGAAATAGTTGATAATTATTACACACTTTTTTATATGTCCTTTGATGGTTTTATTTGAAGTAAATGTAAAGATCACTAAAAGAGTGAATTAACTCCTTTGACCTATTACTACCATCTGGGTTTTGAAATGTTCACTGTGTTTCCCACTCTGGCCCCACCTCTAGTAGTGGTAGAAGTACCTGTTTGGAGGTAGATTGTCATAAACGCTGACACGCTAGCATCGTGAGGACACAACTTTCACACCGACCACAAAACTACTTGTGTTCTTTTTTTGTCATATTTCAATATCAGCCCAGTGACATGGTCAGGTATAGTTAGCAAAAACTCCGAGGATCAGTGAAGGCAGCAGTGTCGGCACATCCCACCTGAGCTGTACGTTACAGTGTACACAGACAAGATGGCAGCTTCATTGGAAGACGAATTTGAAGATGCGCCTGATGTGGAGCCGTTAGAACCAACCCTGAAGAATATAATCGAGCAGAAGTCTTTGAAATGGATATTTGTTGGTGGAAAGGGTGGTGTTGGTAAAACGACATGTAGGTAAGTTGAAGGGAAAGGCTCGTTTGCCTGCTGGTCTTGACTAACGCCGCTAGCTAACACAGCTGTCTGAGATTAGCCGTCACTAGAAATTGCCGTGGATCACGGTCAGTAAACGAATAATATGTGTTGTTTTTCCATAACGAGAATCTAATGGGCGTTAGGTCACCATCTTCACACGCGCTAACGTTAAAATATAATTAGCATTGCTGTTACATTTTAAGTCAATAAGGCTAAGCTAAGTGTTCATTTGCCGGCTAGTTGAATGCCGTCTAGCACTGTCACTAGCTAACGTTAGCCAGCTGACACATGGATTCATGGCTCTCTCTTAGGCAGTGTGATAATCATACTGCAGGCTGGTATTGACATCCTGCTCATCCCCACATTTCTTCCCACATTTACCGGGAGAACATTCGACCTTGTGTAGGTAACTTAGCGGTGTCTTGTATCTAAGCTAGGTAAATGGACAACTGCCCTGGGGTAAATAATACATTACCTAGATATCTTGCTATGACGTTAACTTTCAAGGTTGAAGACACTGATTGATGCTTTTAATATCATTAGGAATATACAGTCAAATGCAGATCGGTGTTAATTAAGCACCGAAGGAGATAGTGCTAGGTAAAACCACATAATGTCAAATATAGTGTGGTATTTTACCTGGTTGATAACGTCACTTCATTATTAACTATGACAGTAAGTGTTGTCAGACTGATTTCCACACATAAAGGTTTAAGCGTCATGTAAGGCATGGTGGATATGATGGCATTGTTTAAATGTAACTAGAACCATTATCAAAATGTATGACTTAACTTGCTAAGGTTACAGCAGCTTCAAAGGCCAGGGAAAGAGAACAGTCAAGGTGCATAACAATATTACCATAACAAAAAAGTTTCAGAGAATTCAGTCTTACTTCTTGTTATCAGTGCTACATATATAAACCTACTGCCAAGCTGTCTGTGGGAGTGTTGATGACATGAAGTGTTCTTGTGAAACACTTGCAACACTGTCCTGTTTGACCTGTCTCTCCTTTGTGTCATCTGTTAAGCTGTAGTTTGGCTGTCCAGCTGGCTGCAGTCAGGGAGAGCGTCCTCATCATCTCCACAGATCCTGCCCATAACATTTCTGATGCTTTTGACCAGAAGTTCTCAAAGGTGCCTACGAAGGTCAAGGGCTATGACAACCTCTTTGCAATGGTGAGTCAACCTGCAAACAGGAAACCCTGAGAAAGGGATTTTGCAAAGGAATATATCATAGAAAGAATAAGATGTGTAAATTGTATGTACACGTGGGGTGGTAGTGTAATGAAATTTGTGCAAAGAACAGTAGCAATAGAGAAAGCTACAGCATTAACAAAGACTGATCTATTACTCACTCAAACCACAAGTTACTGAAACATTTGATTTTGTTAAAAAGCCTGATTTAAATCAGTACTGTGGCAAAAACAATTTCCTTTTTTTAACAAAATAGGACATTCTTCCAGGAAACATTTTGACTCCTCATTGCAGAAGCCAGACCACAGGTGTCGCTAATGACATCAACAATGGCTCTGTTGTGTTCAAGCGGCCCAGTAAACCATGATAGTGTGACAGTGAGCCAGCGTGCACAATACCAGGACCCTGAAACTGAAGTAGCTAAACGGAACTGATCATTAACTTACACCTTTGATTATTTTCCAATGTGGCACGTCAAGATGTCTCTTTATATTCACATTTTACTTTTTGCTGTATTTCAAAAGTCTCCTAAAATTAGTTTGACAAGTGGGTAGAACTACAGCAACATCTGAAAACAAAGTGTTTCTTTATGCTGTTTTTGGAAAGTTAAGCTAAGTGCATGAGATCACTATCTCTTCAGTGTCATGAGGGTGGTCAGTTCCGCAGCTAGGTCTCAGAAGCACAAACCATTTTTTGTAACAGAGACACCAGAGGCTCTGAAAATATTTGCTGTGTGTGTGTGTGTGTGTGTGTGTGTGTGTGTGTGTGTGTGTGTGTGTGTGTGTGTGAGTACAGGAGATTGACCCAAGCCTGGGTGTGGCAGAGCTGCCAGATGAGTTCTTTGAGGAGGACAACATGCTCAGCATGGGAAAAAAGATGATGCAGGAGGCCATGAGTGCCTTCCCTGGCATCGACGAGGCCATGAGCTACGCAGAGGTCATGAGGTCTGATCAATACAAAGCACATTTTATTACAAATAGCACTGATCCACAACTGCATTTACCTTTTACTGTGAAAAGACTGAGTTGATAAATAAAAGTCATACTAACATAGCACTATTTTCTCCCTGTGCCTCAGGTTAGTGAAAGGAATGAACTTCTCAGTGGTGGTCTTCGACACTGCCCCCACTGGCCACACACTGCGGCTGCTTAACTTCCCCACCATTGTGGAGCGTGGACTTGGCCGCCTCATGCAGATCAAGAACCAGATCAGCCCTTTCATCTCCCAGGTCAGGTCATTTACCAATGTTTCTGTTAGTCAGGGTGTCCAATTAATCCACATAACTGCTGCTGAGCTTTGAATGGAAAGGGTAAAGATGGACAGGAAAAGCAGCTATTACATAAAGTTCATGTTTTAAATGCGAGGTAGTTTTCTGATTAATTTTTTTGGAACCTGTACATCAGATCTTGTGCATGGTTGAACCCCCTGTATATTGTATAACTTCTCTCTGCTTCTCTCATTGTTTGCAGATGTGTAACATGCTCGGCCTGGGTGACATGAATGCAGACCAGCTTGCTTCTAAGCTTGAAGAGACCCTGCCAGTCATCCGCTCCGTCAGTGAGCAGTTCAAAGACCCTGTAAGTCACACAAATACAACACTGTACATAAAACAATCACATTACTGTGTCTTCAGGATAACAAGTGTTAGTGCAGTTGCTTTTATGTTGTTATTTACATTTCAACTCCTCTGACGGCAACTCCATCATACTGTGCCTTCCAATGCTGAAACTAGCTTTCACATGAATGTTTTGTAGATAAAAAAAAATTGTTTTATTTTTGCATTTAGAACAACTCAGCACAAATGAGTAGTTTTAAAATCTCTCTGTATATGTGTTGTTTCTCACATCCATCAGGAACAGACCACCTTCATCTGTGTGTGTATCGCTGAGTTCCTCTCCCTGTATGAGACAGAGCGTCTGATCCAGGAGCTGGCCAAGTGCCGCATTGACACACACAACATCATCGTCAACCAACTTGTTTTCCCTGACACAGAGAGACCGTGTAAAATGTGTGAAGCCCGCCATAAAATTCAGTCCAAGTATTTAGATCAGGTACGAGTGTTTTTCAGTTTTTACAACACAGCTGCGTGATTGAAACCAAAATAATAATAATAATAACATTGATCATATTGAAAATATTTGCTGTTAAATGTCACGTTATTGTCCTCATTCATGGCCTGTCCTCTCGCTACAGATGGAGGATCTTTATGAAGATTTCCACATAGTCAAGTTGCCGCTGCTGCCCCATGAAGTTCGAGGTGCCGACAAGGTCAACACGTTCTCAAAGCAACTTCTGGAACCCTACAAACCCCCAAACAAGTGATCTCCCTCCCTGCAGGACTTCCCCACCTGCCCCCCTCTACAGACCACACCTCTATCTACAGTCTGAACTCACCTCCTCTGAGCCCCCCTCCCCAGCCAGCCTCAAACCCCACAATAACAGCCTCAAGATGATCCACTCAGTCCTCAGCCCGTCATCCAAAGCAGAGCACTTCTACGGCAAGACACGCCTTTAATGAAGGGGAGCTGATGAAACCACAAACACACATATACATATTCTGCTATATTAGAGATAAGACAGATTTGTGCTGCCTTACTCTCACTCTTTGTCTTCATTATCCTCTGTGTGGCAGTTGTACTATTCCCACTTAAAGCATTTAACTTTTTCTCCCCTCCTCCTCCATCTTACACAGTTTCCAGCCTCAGTTGTAAAAAAACAAGTGTTTCCGGTGACGGTGCTGTGTAGTGCATAATTCAGATGGTTGATGTTAATGCCTTGTTTATTCTGTGTGGTTTGGTGGCTGTGTCTATTCTCCAGTTTGTCTTTTTGACTAAAATTTCAAACAAACCCATCGCTCACACATTGGGAATTTCCATCCAAATTTTTTTTTTTTTTTTTTTTTTTTTACAGATTCAGGGTGTGACGGCAGGGCAGAAAAAAAACACACTATCAAAGAATATGGCCTGTGGTCTTTAGTTATCCCGACTCTTGACCAAGACCATCCTTGTTATTGCAATAAATAAAACCGAAGCAGTCAAAAGTGTGTGTTTTACCATTTGTCAAATCCTCAGACTTCACCTTTCCATTTGATTATGGTGTAAATGCAGTTACGCAATGTCAATGAGATTTTGAATCGAGTCAAATTAGGAGCTTTATATCCTCTATGGCTACATTATTGTTTGAACTGGACAGTCATACATATAATAGGCCTCTGCAGTAGCTTGAGGTTGTCCATGGATGGAGTCAGCACCAGTTTTTAGATGATAAGGAAAAACATGATGAGATTCTTAATGTTTTAGCATCTGGAAGCGAAAAGAGTTTGTTATCGACAGTGCTGAACTCCCAGTACAAGTTCCCGCTCAGTGCTCATGAAGCTCATCTAATGCTCCTCTCTGTTAAACATGTCCACCATGTTTACTGAGAACTAAAGCCTATGGGAACACTATCAAAAGACATTAGTCATTAGCCTTATTTAGTGCATTGTTAATTAAAATTATATTGAATGTTGCTTGATCAAATGTTGAACCAGTGAATGGTGAGTAAAGCATCCTTGCCCTGGTCATTGAAGACTGGACTCTGATTGGCTGGCTTGATGCTTGTTTCCCTACATTTCCCAACAGAGAGAAATAGAAGACAGATTAATACATCCCCCAAGCAAGAGCATAGTCCCTCCTCACTGTTACTGAATGCTTTGGAGTCAATAAGAAGCTGTTTTCTATCAATTTTCTTTAAATTATGTTGCAAGTGTTAATTAAAACAAACTTGCCTCAGATGAGAGTCTGCTGTGGTCATTCTTTTGATCTCTGGTTCATCCATCTGTTAATTGGAGAGGACTGAAGCTAATTTTCTTGCCCAGCCTGCAGATTACCTCTGACAGAACATGGAGCCCCATTTAACCTTGAGCAAAGCAGAGCAGGAGAAACAAACAATTATTTTATTTTTTTTATAAAATATAAGAGTCTTATTAGAAAAAGGTGCAAAAGCTCAATGAAAAGCTCAAAATACACTTTGTGGCACTAAAGTGTCATTTCTGCTTAAAATATCACCCGTAAATTATTTATAGTCTGTTAAATCAAAGTATTTCCTCTCGGAAAAAATCTGTCCTGGTGGGGAACTGCATTTGGAACAAGTGGGATTATCACACCCCACTGGGATTTTTTTTATCTTGTTACAAGTAAAAAGTCAGTCTGAGAGACTCAGTGACATAAAACGCTTTTATTGTGAGGTAATCTGTTTGTTATTTAAGCCGCAACAAGTAGTAATTACAGACCTGTACCCGGGGAAATTGGTTGTTGTTTTCATATCACTTAACACGAAAGTTTGCCATGGTCCACTTGCTCCTGTTTCATAATTCCCTGCTGTACTGTACGGTCCTGTGCGCTCCTTGTGCCCCGGCGCTGCGGCCTGTCGCTTGCGGTCCATCACCGAACCGCGCTTTCCCGGTCGGGGGCCGCGCTAACGAGCTCCTCCTCCTCATTTTGGGGATTTACCCCGGGGCGCGCTGACCACTGGACGCACCGAGGAAGCTCCGAGGATTACTGCCATGCCGCCGACCCAGCCCCGAGTTAACCGAGCTGACGCCAGGGGATATCAGGGTTATGAGCTCTTTGAAAAAAAGCACCAGTGGCAAACTCAGAGAGCGGCACAGAGGAGACTATACTGCTAAGTGAAAATATGAATTCACTTCTTCAGTGGTGCCAATTACGCACAGGGATGCGCTGAGCAACTGGCACATTCATCCAGAAAAACAGCCACAAAAGGTAAGGAGAAGCTTTTTTTTTCCAAGATAAAATACATTAGCAGCAAGTTTTTATCCTGCTCAATTGGATTCACGCCACAGCCTCATTGGAACATACTTTACCTGGGTATCAAATAAGATGAGCAGAGAGTTGTTTAGTGTTATCACCTTTATACAGCAGACTGATTGACCATCTCTCCACGGCCTCTGACCCGCCTGAACCTGTTACACGACCACGTTCGGTCCCAGTGCAGGTGTAACTACACAGGTGATGCTTTCTGCCACGCAGCTCTTTTATCGTGAGGACCTGTGATCTGGCTGTCACCAATGACTGTCACCTACACGGCCAGAGTTGCAAACGCCCGATTCTGTGGCTTCTCCAAGCTGCTTTTGATGTGGAAAGGCAGCATCTACAAGGTGCTGTACAAAGAGTTCCTGACTTTCTTCGCCATGTACACAGCCATCAGCATCACTTACAGGTGAGGCGGCAGCTTCAAGGAAACACTGGCAACTGAGAAATATCAGTGTTTTGACTTACACATCATTTTCTATCATTTTTGCCATTTTAGATTTTTCCTCTATGATGACCAGAAGAGGTATTTTGAAAAACTGGCAATTTATTGCAACCACTATGCCAGTCTCATCCCTATGTCCTTTGTACTGGGTAAGCTTTAATGATGTTCTTGTCAACTTCGAGATAACAGAGGAGAGGACAGTGTTTGAGCTGCAGTACGTACCAGACTTGAGTTCAGGGAGATCAGGGTACATGACAAAAAAAATCTACATGACAACGTATCAGAGGATCCTCAGTTCAAGACCCCTGTTTGATAGGTTTATAGTTTAGAGGCACATATACATGACTGTTATTGTCTAGGAGATATAAATATATGTACTGTAACATTCCAATTTAATGATTTGAATATTGACTATTATTGACTATTGAGAGCAGAATATACTGGACACCATTTCTATGAATATATGATACCAACATGCCATTCTCACAGGCTCAGTCATTTCATCTTTTTTTTCATGTATTTTTTTAATTCCTTCTTTTCTTTTTTTCTTCATGCATGTACATCAGCTAAAACACTTTCACATATATACAGCATGTGATAAGTCAAGGTTAGCTGACAATATTGGCTCTCTAATGTATAAGTTGGGCTCCATAGTACAATTTATGTAAGAAAAAACACTTTGTTATATTACTGGAGGTTCCTGATGCCACAGTTAAGATGACCTGATGGTTTCTACACTTCACTAGAGAACCGAGAAAACTATCTGTAGCCCTTCCTTCCAGGTCTGATCTACATCTCCACCTGTGTGTCCTCTCCACTGCTGATTCCAGGTTTCTACGTGACCCTGGTGGTGAACCGGTGGTGGAGCCAGTACACCAGCATCCCTCTCCCCGACAGGCTCATGTGCGTCCTGTCCGGCGGCCTCCAGGGGAGCGACGAGCGAGGCCGCCTGCTGAGACGCACCATGATGCGCTACGCCAGCCTGTCGGCCCTGCTCATCCTCCGCTCTGTCAGCACGGCTGTCTTCAAACGCTTCCCCACCATGGACCATGTGGTGGAGGCTGGTGAGTAGGTACCTATACGACATCCACTGTGATTTAGCAGGGAGTCAGGCAGGATCTTAAACAATTATCCACAGCAGATTGAAATTATTATAACCTGAAATAAAGTGATAAACGTACTCCTCAAATACACAGTCAGTAATTATTATTTACAGAGGTTTATGCGCCTGGTTGACCACTGTTTTGTTCACACTGTATTCAGGAAGTGACAGGAAGTGTTATAGTCGGAGTGATGTGATCAGTCACATGCACTTCTTGAGCGTGTATTGTTTCCTCTTCTGTACATTCTCTACACCAGAGAGCACAGGAGAAATCACAAGGACAGGCACATCCTGAAATTCACAACTGATAAAGGAAGTTATCACACGCCTCTAACAAGATCTCAAGACACTGGTCTAGCAGTGCTCTGGTCTGTGGAGTAAACATAGTGCAGTTTTTGATGGGATCAAAACCGAAAATTTGTTTTTTTCACAAGCTGTTTTCTAACTGATAAAGTTATGGTGTCATTTCCACAACACAGAGGTTGTTCTCACTTTATACAGTAATAATAACTTATTAGAAAATGTGACCCAGAGAAAATTTCAAGCAACCACAGGCGAAATCACACAGAGAACTGATCTCTTGTTCCTCTGTCCTTGAGCCGAATTTTACACGAGGAATAAATGCATCTGAGGCATGAGCTTTTTGTGTCTGCTGTCTGTGCAGGATTTATGACGAGAGAGGAACGAAAGAAGTTCGAGGGTCTCCACTCCCCTTATAACAAATACTGGATCCCCTGCGTGTGGTTCACCAACCTGGCTGCTGTGGCCCGCTGCGAGGGCAGGATCAAAGACGATCACACATTCAAATTGCTGCTGGAGGTGCACCATTACACACACACACACACACACACACACTCAGGACTAATGCTGGAAAGTGACCTCACTAAATCTCTTTTTGTGCGTCGACAGGAGCTGAATGGGTTCAGAGGGAAGTGCAGCATGTTGTTTCATTATGACATGATCAGTGTCCCCCTGGTCTACACTCAGGTAGGTGCCATGTTGCCTGACTTTGCTATACACACTGCATTTGATGACACTCAGACTGCTTGTTTTTATCTTTCTCTTGAGGCGTTTATAGTTTACCTGGCATTTTGTCAATTTTATACTCTGGCCCTAAAGACTGAAAGTTTGTTGCAGGCGATGGAGAGTGTGTGTTTATACTCAAAGCTGATTTCCTAAAAGGACATGCATGTATTCATACACTGACCCCATCTAACATTAATATTAAACTATATGGAATTGGAATTGTATTTCCCGCACATGGTACATTAGCTTCCTTTAATGTGAATCCACAGTGATAATGATAACTGTCACCATTTAAAGTTGCTCAACACAGAAACACCTACACGTCCTGACTGGGTGAAAAATAAAAGTTTATATTATGTGCCATTGGTTAAGGATTATTTCAACTCTGGAGATACTGGAGTACCATGTTGTTGTTTTTTACATCAGTGTGCTAGCTGCTATGGCTCTAAATACTACAGTTCCCAAGGGCCTTAGTGGCAATAGTATACGGTATAAGTCCAGCCAATAATTGATTGAAGCGGCTGACTGTCAGTGCAGGCTCCAGCATTAGAAGTTCAGATAAAGACATTTTGAAATGTTCTAGTAGGAAAACCTCAGGTGTAAATAATAAAACGAATTATGGCTGAGTTCCATTTAGCTGCTTGAGTTTCAGGATCCTGGTGTTGTTCATGCTGCTCACTGTCGCACTGTCATGGCCGACTACTGGGACACTGGGCCATTGCGGTTGTTATTAGTAAGACCTTTTCTGTCTGATGTGGAAGAGGACTATTGGATGTTTCTTACTGCAGTGCTTCTCTTCTAACGTTTTACATACACAGTCTTGTACCTTTTACTTTTTTCAGCAAACACAGGCCTTTTCATGGCATGTTGACTCGTATGAGCGGAGCAAACGACAACTTTAATGTTGTTACTAATGACATTAACAGAGTACAGCCCTAATTTAATATAAGTACATTCGCCTATATTCAATATTCATATATGAAATATATCTACATATAAAATAAAAACATATATGTAAAAAATATATATGAAACCTATTACAAATTGGAACAATTGTATATATTGACATATACAAATATGTATGTTTATGTATATGTGCTTATATTGTAAACATATGCCTGTCAATATACGTTGATATAATAGAGACTATTTCCAGAATGGGAAGATAGACATGTTTAAAATGAATAAGAATTAATAAGAAAAACGTGTATAAGCATATAGAGTTTTTAGTGTATGTTTTTTTAATAAAGTTGAAAATATAAATTAAATATATATCATTAACAAATATGGTCGCAACATGTTGTACCATAAAAATTCAACATATAGTTATTTTTTAATAAATGTACATATACAAATGTTATTATGGGTATTTCATATATGTTATAAACATATATCCTCATGTATGCAGAGGGTGTATGATGTGATAATAATATATCCCCTTATAGGTGACATATATGGAAACATCATTCTGGACATAGGGACATACAGTATATGTCATTATACATCTCTGTAATAAAATTGTGAGCTAAGTCTATTAGATGAGCAGTGTGAGGAACATTATTTTTACTGGTTACTATTGTTTCATACTGAAATTTACTCTGTTAAAAACTATTCTGACAAAGTGATGAGCCACATTTCAAAAGTACTTTTTATTAACCACCTGCATGACACTTTGGTTCATGCTGCCAGGTGTGTTGTCAGTCAGTGTTTTAAAATACAATACAAGATTATCGGTCTGGTTTTCAAACAGTAAGACAATCTTATTTGCATCCAGCAGAGTCAGACTGCAGTTTGCTGTCTGCATGAAATATCACTTAAAATCAATGTCATTTAAAAAGATAGAAAAGCATGACGTGTTCATATACTTTCATCCGTCCCACAGGTGGTGACTTTGGCCGTGTACAGTTTCTTCCTGGTGTGTCTAATTGGTCGTCAGTTCCTGGACCCCAGTCAAGGTTATCCAGGTCATGACCTCGACCTCTACGTGCCCATCTTCACTCTGCTGCAGTTCTTCTTTTACGCAGGGTGGCTCAAGGTCAGACGAAAAGGGTCACACACCATTTGTTCGCTTTTGACGCTTGAGCACGATGTAAATTTTTTAACATGATGTCTAGAATCGGCTTGTTGAATTTTCTTTTCTGTCCTGAAGGTTGCAGAGCAGCTGATCAACCCGTTTGGAGAAGATGACGATGACTTTGAGACTAACTGGCTGATAGACAGAAATTTTCAGGTTTCCCGATGCTGTCTCTTGTTCTTAATTTGTCACCCACCTGTTTCTGAGGAGGAAAATGTATGATCCCATATAGGGCCATGTTATTAAATACTGCTTCACCAGGGTCTCCTATTTTAACTTGACCACATCTTGTGGCAGTCAGACAGCTATAATGAGCCTCAGTAAGGCAACTAAAAACAGGTTGCAACCAGTGATTACAACGTCATGTGTTTTCGTCTATCTTTTAAATGAATTCTCATCCATTTTCTACTGTGGACACTTCACATCAGTGTGTGTGTGTGTGTGTGTGTGTGTGCATTTCACTCTACAGGTGTCCATGATGGCAGTGGATGAGATGTATGGAGATCTGCCGATGATGGAAAGAGACCGCTACTGGAATGACTCCAACCCCCGGCCGCCCTACACCGCTGCCACTCTCTTTGTCCTCCGCAAACCGTCCTTCCAGGGGTCCACTTTTGACATGGCGTAAGTTTTTGGGTTTTACCTTCTCATTGTACGTGTGACTGGTTGAATGTGACACTTTCAGTTTGAATTGCCCAACTGGTGTGAGAAAATCTGGGTGGTGAAAATGAAAGTGTTCTGCCTTCATTCAAAAAGTAGTTAGAACTGAAAAAGAAAGAAAAAAAAAAACCCACCAAACACAAGAGGTGAAAGTTTGGTATTTTCAGGCAACTACTCATAAATCACCATCACATCTCTTGACAGGATCCCTAAGGAGGAGATGCACTTCCAGCCTCTGGAGGACATTGCTGAGAACTTGGAGGAGTCAGGCAGTCGTCACCCCAACATGGCCCTTTTCAACCGCCTCCTTAACGCAGCGCCGTCCCCCACTGGCCTCATGGGAGGGGCTCTTCGCCGCACCTCAGCCCAGCTCCAGAGGCTACGCCACTCTCCCAGCATTGACCAGTGCACCAGTGATGATGACGACGATGAAAGTTGTAAGATAGGCAAAGGGGGGTCTCTACCATCAGGGCTGGGGCAGGAAACCCAGAGCACTGTGTGCAGTTTTAGGGAAGAGAAGGGCGTCAGAACACCTCTGCTGGAGATTCAGTTTGGGGCAGAACAGGAGAGGCGAGGGGGGCACCCCGCTATCAGTGAGAAGAAGGAGGGGAAGAGTGATGCAGAGTGGCAGATGAGGGAGGAGGGAGCGAAAGCAGAAAGTTCAAGCTGGGAGACCCAAGCTCCAGTGGCACTGCTTCCTCCTCCTCCCAGCCAGTCCTCCAAAGAGACGTCCACTCGACCAGCGTCCGTCACTCCCATCGCCTCTGATCACCCCTCTGCCTTCCTGTTTCACCCCGCTGCCCACTCCAGTCTGGAGCACTGCAGCTCCCAGCCAGCTATCAACCACAACAGAGTCGTGCCCACTGTACCCAAACCTTCCTTCGGTGGAAACAATATGTCCTTCCTCACTGTGCCATCTTACAACGAACCCCAGCGTTTCCGCAGTGTGAGCATGGGGTCAGAGCTCACTGGATCTTAGGTTCCCATGAGTTTTTGACTGTTTGAAACTGTAATGCTCGATTAAGTGCACGCTTTCAAGTGAGTGATTAGTCATAGCTATGGAAGTTTGCTTCCACTTTTACTTTGAGTCTACAACACCTTTGGGGCCATACAATGACCAGTTTCTGGAAATAACATTGTTATAGATCTGTCTCTTATACACATCTTGGGACCTTGGAGGAAAGTCTGATATTTGAAGGAAGATTTGGGAACCTTAGGGTAAAATTTGGGAAGATTCATTAATGTGTGTGTGTAAACACAATTATCTATTTAATATCTGTGCATTCAGGCATTAGGCTACATGTTTGTGCTAAGCTAGGCTAAATCAGTTTCATTACACGTTTAGCCTAGGTTAGAACAGAAAAGAAGCAGCTTGCCTCCATTAAAAAAGGAGAAAAACAAACCTTCACTGACTCCAAAATTGTCTTATTTACAGGTTTTATCTTGGTAGCTAGGAAACAAGTCACCAGTGCATCCGAGACTCACCTGGGTTTAGTTGTGAAAGTCTACAATGCCACAGACTTCACTGTTAGATGGGACTTTGGTGTCATGAGGCAGTTAGCTAAGTAAAAAAACTAGCTGCTCATTAAAATAATGGTGTTTTACTTATACATTTGTTAAATACAGAAAATACAACATAATGTAACAGCATTAAGGTTGTTGCACGGCACCTTTGACAGAACATAATTAGCTGTTTCTGCTTTCAGCCTTTGTGCAAAGCTAAGCAAGTCAAAGTTACCTGGGTACAAAGGAGATGAAACTGAAAATGTGTGTGGTTAAAGTTCTGGTTTTTCAGTTATCTGCACATTTTATAGTGTAGAATATAGATTCCCTGTTACTACTAAAGTCTTTGCTCCTATTTCAGCATTAGCCGAAGTTTGAACAGAAAATGGTGCTAAAAAGATAAAATGGGTTCTCTCTGTTTCTCTGTTCATTTTATTTGCCCGGATTATTGAAGAAAAACCTGTAAATAGAATGATTTGTAATGCATTATGTTGTGTATGTTTAAAAAAACTAATTTAAACAAATATTGAATGAAATGACACTATTCTTAGTTTCAGGAATAGTAATTGTTTTTGCATTATTTCTAAAGGAAATTGTATCTTACCTGCAAAAAATAAATTTATAAATATGATACAATGAGGAATGGAGCATCTGGTGATTATTTACAAGCACAGATTCAGTTATAACACAAATAAAAACAGTCATCTATGACACTATTTGGTTTTTACAGCAAGTTCCTAATGTCGCTTCAGTACCAACAACGGCCAGGCGGGGGTGACAGCAGCAAACCAAACAGACCACATACAGTGAGAACCTTAGTCAGTGAAAATTCACACCTTCTTCCATAATCTCGGTCTCCATCCTGCCGATGAGTGGGCTGCACTCCTCTATTTCTCTCTCTCTCTGCCTCGGCCTCCTACCTGGGCTGCAGCCGGGGGGGAGAGCACTCTCCTGGCCTGGGTGGACTGCCTCTGCTTGGCCAGGAAAGACTGAGCTCCAGAGTCCTCACACAGACTGTGCCGCTGCAGAGCAGAGGACTGCAGGAGGCACAAAACAACTTTCATCTGTTAGTGGAAACATTGTAATATTAACATTCAGGCCTGTTAACAACCAAGTATCACTGATTAAAAAAAGGTACTAAATTGTGTCTAACACCTTAGACCAATATCCACTTAAAGTAAGTAAACAAACAACATTTTGAACACCTAATAAAATACAACTGAAAGGAGCACACGGGCAACACAGTTAATATAAGACCAGTGCTCAACCACCATAAGCAACTCTGTTGTGGGAAACCAGTGAGGGATGATGTGAATCTCTGTGTACAGCCCTGGTGAATCTCCTTGTTTGTAGATACGTTGTTTATCAGAGCAGACATGTGGCTGTCCACATCCTCTCCCCTCAGAACACAACAGGTCATATCACATCAGATTGGGAAGAAAAAAGTGTGTGCACAAAAAGTCACCAGAAAAATCCACACTTATCTCAAAGTGGGAAATTTAATGCATAGCTGTGTGTAAAGGGTTCAAAAGTACAGTAAAGGCAAAGTTCAAAGTAAAGCGTCACAGAAACTATCAGATATTGTTTCATCAATGCAACCACTGCTCTACAGCGTTTGATTCTGTTTATTCCCTAACGATTTAGAAAGAGCATTTCACCGTACGATGCAACGTACTGTGATGTTATTCATAAACTGTACTTAATGGAAACTGACTGACAGCTTTAAGGGATACAGTAATTGGGATTCTCACCATGCTTTTCCAGGCTGTGAGGATCAGCGTCTCCTCTTGTTCCTGTCTAGACCGCGTAGAGTCCTGTGACATTTGAAAAGTCATCAAGTGTTTCACCAGGTCAGTTTAGCACAGCGAAACGACATGTCCAACACAAACAATACAGCACTTCAGTGTCTGGACAGACATTTACTCACCTCTGGGGAAGGTGTCGTCATGGTATCAAACGGTCTGACATCCTTGTTGGTGGTCATTATTCGAACTATATCTCAGCACAGACAAAGCCAACCAAAGAAATGCGTGCGTGATTGAGCGACTTGTTCATCAGCAGCCCCCCGACCTGCCCCGTCTGTCTGCAGCCCAGTGCTGCTCTTGGCTGTATTTTGCAGCGGAGGCCCTGGTTTTGTTGTAGGGCGGATAGAACAATATGGAGAGGTGCTGCAGGCTTAAGTGCTCTAGCTCCTCGCCACAGTCAAAGATGCCATCCTGCTGACTCGGGCACATTCACTGTTTGACAGTCAGTCATCAGGCTGGGGATTAGTAGGTGAGCACCATAACACAATGCAATTAGCTTGACAATAGATATGGCTTCATGTTGAAAAGTTGGAGCATAGGAGCTTTGAAATCATGTTTGTTGCCCCGGTGATCAGAAAAAAAAACATTCATTGATGGTGTGCAGAAGAGAATAAGAAGAAATTCTGTCTTTTCTTGTCTCATCGTGGCACTCTAATGTTTTCACTCATGGATGGATCCATGAGTTAGCGTGCATGTTTGTCTGTTTAACTGAGTCATTACCAGTTTCACTGACCCAGAAATTCTGTAGTTCCCCTAATTATCACTTGACCAGCATCAAAAGCCAGCAGTATCAGCACATCAGGCAAGATCAAGCAACAGAGAAAAAGTCTGGCTACTTAAGGCTAGTTGTCTACCAGAGCTCTTTTTTTCCTCTCCCAGAGTCAGTTTTTGCAAAGGTCAACCGATTCAGGTCTTTGCATTGGCTTCATGGGAAATGAAGTTCATGTTTTTGTCATTAAGTGTGAAAACACAAATGTGGGGGAGGATTTCATAGAACTGTGTGTGTGTGTGTGTGTGTGTGTGTGTGTGTGTGTGTGTGTGTGTGTTCGGGTATGTGTCCCTGTTTCTCTGGAACCAGGAGTACTGAGGTCAGCAGGCAGGCTTACTGAAACTTTCTAATTCAAGACTCAAATCTGCTCTGCAGTTACTTCAGAATGATATGACAACATTAACCACATGGTAATGTGTGTTTGCAAGTGTGTGTGTGTGTGTGTGCGTGTGCATGTCTATGTTTGCAAGTGTGTGTGTTTGTGCGTGTCTGTGTTTGCAAGCGTGTGTGTGTGTGTTTGTGTGTTTTGCACATTTTACATATTAGACTGACTGCATGCATTTGCCACTGTAGACTTTCATTTTGTGAGTCTCTGTGGAAAAGAAATATGCTCCTGAAATGGAAAAAATGTGGAAGAAACAGAGCAGAGAAAAAAATGTGGGAAGAAGAGAAACTTTCACAGACAAGTTTCTTGGAATTTGCCTCATCTGAAACCTGCAAATGTTTACTTTGTTATGAAAGAAATGCAGATCACAAGGCCACAACAGACGTGCACAGTTCTACAGATCCTGTTAGTTAGCAAGGAACATCTGCTGTGAAAGCTTCCTCCTACTGCTGCAGTTTCTGAGCTGAGAGATTTCTGCTTCATCACAATCACTTTCCTTGCATCAGTTCGTCCTCCCATTAATCAAGCTTGATAGATTTTTAGAATGCCCATAAATACCCAATAGCTAAAGGAGAAGGCAGGTTTTTATTACGTCTTATTACATAATATTTTACTGGTTATGATAACACTGGACTCACAAAGGTAACTGATCTTGGAACTCAACAGCCTCACTATAATGAAATCCAGTGGAGCAAGAAACATGCACAGTCAGACAATCATTCAGGTTTGAACGCACCAAAAGTTTGGCCAAATCTTCTCAACCAAGTGAACACACCTGAGATGCAGTGGCGATCCTAGACTCTGCGGGACCCATGCACTTGCCTGGTTTGCCTCCCCTGACGGTGGGCCTTTGCTGAGATGTCAGTGATAACCTTTAACGGCACAGGAAAACTCTTTGTGTGTGTGTGTGTGTGTGTGTGTGTGTGTTTGTGTGTGTGTGTGTATATGTATGTGTGTGTGTGTACAGTAGATCAAGGTTGTCGTACTTTGGACTTGACTGGCAGATTACAGACGGACGGTTATGGTAATAATTCCACCGGTTCTCTGTTATTTCAAATAAATGTCTGACTAACCCGAGGGGGTTGTTTAAAACCTGTCTGATTATCTGACTGTTTGTGTTTCTTTCTTTAGTGATCTCGCTGAAATCTCATCGACTGACTTGCCGAGTACAATGTTATTATTGTGAATGGAGACAATGGCCCAAAGTATGAAAATATTATGAAACCAGAGTTTCCCGTTAAATTGGTTGTCAGTGTCACAAAAGACAAATAGATAATCAGTGCTGATGGATAATAGAGAGCATTGCTACACTTAAAAACAGCTTAAAAATATGTCATTAAAATATAATTTCCTGAAGTCCTGACGGCTGGTTTTAAGGCTCAGTTTCTGAATACAGGCTGTGTGCATTTCTCTGTGGACTGAGGCTTTGATACTTTTACAGTATTAATATAGAAGCTAGACCTGATCTATAATCAAACAACACATGGACATCTGCCTTTATACTATATGAGACCTTTAACCATGATGTGTATGATGTGGGGTGTTGGGGAAAGTCCTTAAACTTAAGAACAACAGAAAAATACAAAGAAACATCCTTGTTAAACGCAATGAAAAAAAACATACAGCTGTAGTTAAAGATAAACTCACACAGTACACACTCACACATAAAATCAATCATTAATATGACTGCAACAATATTTGTATTGATTTGTTTTCTGAGTGAAATACACACTCACATACACTGTTTACAACCTTGCTTTTGTTTGTATGTTATGTAATATTGGGATCTAATGCGCTTTTCCAACTGAGTAAACAGACATGTGATTCCAGTCAGTGTTTATTGTACCATCTCTAACCCTGTACTTTCACATTTGTTTTTGTCTGGTGTGTGTGTGTGTGTGTGTGTGTGTGTGTGTGTGTGTGTGTTTCAGGCACTCCCTGTCTTACACACCCTGCCTTATGAAAAAGTACTGTGCATAAGGACCTGTCTGTCTGGTTCTCCCCGGCTGTCTGTGTGTGTGTGTGTGTCTACCAGGCCTGTCTGTTACAGACTGGTCCTCTCTCTGTGTGTCTCACACACATACAGTATCTTTTCGGCTGTCCATTGTACTAACTTTGCTTAAACAAGAGCAGTTTATCAGTGTTGTCTGACCCAGAATGAATCAATTGTTTGTTAATGGTCTGTCAGACAGATGATGTTATCAAGATAGATAGCAGTACAAAGACTTGTTTCTGGAGGCTGGTGAAGTGTGCTAGATAACAAATTTCCTAATTATCTTTTTCATCTTTATATAAAAGAATAGTTCAACATTTTGGAAAATACACTTATATTAAGAAGAAAGATACCACTTTCATGTCTCTATGTTAAATATGAAGCTACAGCAGGCAGATGGTTAGGTTAGCTTAGCTTAGCATAAGGACTGGAAACAGGTTTGAACAGCCTGGCTCTGCCCAAATGTAAAAAAAAACCAACACGTCACATCTTGTTTGTTTAACCTGTACAAAACCTGAAGAATAACTCGAATTACCACCTCATGGTTGTCTGCCTCCACCAATAGTTTCAGGTTACATCCCTGTTTATCCAGAGTCATATAAAATATTTACCATTTGTGTGAAATTTTATTATAATTCTTGTGTAAAGTCTTGAGTAATGGCTGAAGTGTTTTGTGAGGTCACCCTGACCTAGACCTTTGACCTTTGACCACCTTAATATAATCAGTTCGTCCTTGAGTCCAAGTCAATGTTGGTGGCAAATTTGACGTGCTGTGGGACGTACGTACGTACAGACAGACAGACAGACCGACCACCCTGAAAACATAGTGCCTCTGGCTCTGGCTGTCGCCGGCGTGGAGGCATAAAAACAAGAGTGGGGTTACGAGCCGGCCTTAATGTCACCAGACAACCAGCAGGCCCAACAGGAATTCACTGCTTTGAGTCAACGCAAATAATGTCAGTAAAAACACAAATTATATCATATGGATACGTTGTATGGATAAACTATTGATAAAAAATATATTGATAAGCAAAATTTGAAGTGCTGGTAGGTGGATGTTGTTACTCTTGGACAGAGCCAGGCTAGCTGTTTCCCCGTTTACAGTCCTTATACTAAGCTAAACTAAGCTAAGCTAAGCTAAGAGACTCCTGGCTCCAGTCTCATACTGAACAGACAGATATGAGAGTTGTGTTGATCTTCTCATGTAACTCTTGGCAAGAAAGCAAAAATTCCTAAAATGCTGAACTATTTCTTTAATTGTCTCTTGGTCACTTTTTCTAATTTCACATAAGACTCTCAATCACTTTGACAAGTGTGTGGTATTTCAGGTCTGTGTTTACACATATTATTATCTGGTTTTCTACAAACAGTGACAATTATATTTAACCACAGCAGTTGCCAAAGTGGTCCAGGAGTCAAGTGGGGTCGAGTTTCCTCATATTCAACTTAACTGTGATTTACTCTCTAAACATATGTACAATATGTACATCTAAGGACTGTTCTGTTCTGTTATTCACTCTGCTGGCATCAGCTCACAGTTATATAATTCTGTACCAAGTTATATTTAACAGCAACAATCTTCTCAGATGTGGTTCCAAAGGATCATTTTTAAAAATCTAATTAAATGGGGGCCATGGTCTAATGCGGATCTTTATTTTTTTGGCAGGAGGTGATCTGGGGGTGGAGGTGAAGAGTCTTTGATATGAAAAGGCTTGAAAACCTGTGCACACACTGTGTTCATTGTAGAGTGATTAGTGAAGTTCTGATCAGTTATAAACGCTGGATTCCCAACACGTGTCTGTTGTCAGTGTGTTACAAAGTGAGGAGTGTTGACACCTGAGTGTCACAGAGCGGTAGACATGCCGGCCCGCTGTCTGTTCGTCCACCAGCCGCCACCTGCAGCAGCAGCCTCACAGCTTCCTCTGCCCGGCCACACCACTGTTTATGTCTGGACTGCAGCCCTCAGCAGAGGCCAGCAGCAGCAAAACATGTTTTTCCTCGGAGGATCTCTGAAAACGTGGCCACAGTCAGAAGTTATTATCTAAGTCAACCTGAGGATGTTATTATTTCTGAGGGTGAGGTTGACAACTTCAGAAACTTCAGAGATGGGAAGGATTTTTCTACCTCTAAGAGCAAAATGGACTCCAAAGGATGATTTCCTGTGTCATAAAGAGACAGTCTGATATCAAAGAACCATTCTCGTGTTTTTTTTCCTGCCAATTAATCCAAATCGCCTACATAATGTTTGATTATTATTCAAAATGCTTTTTTTTATTTAGATATTGGTTTCAGTTACATTACAATATAAAAATATTTTATTTAGTTTTTAAAAAGAAAAAAAGATTTTCACACCACTAAAAATGATTCTTTATTCCAGACGTTTGAATCACTGTCCACATCTCTAATTTGTTCAGCAATTCAGATTTAGTGAAATGATAATTTAATACTAGTGAATCAACAGGGACACTGTTTCTTGTCTTTAAAGTTGCTGTGAACCAAGAGACTGATGAAGTATAGATTCTGGACTTTCCTTAAACCCATCAACAGGGAGGGACAGTTTTCCAAAGAGTCCCTGCTGGTCACATGACTAGAATGTCATTTTCATAAAAATGGAGCACTAAATGTTCACAGTGACACCTGTTTTATACTTCCTTATTTTCTTGTTTGTTTGTATTTTGTCTTTATTTGAAGGAACAGTTCAACATCTTGGGAGGTTCACTTCTCTTGCAGAGATTTAGATGGGACAATATTTAAGCTACCACTCTCTTTATCTCTCCATATTCAGCTAAATGAATAGTTCCACGTTTTGGAAAATATGTGTATTTGCTGTTTTTTTCATGATCTACATGTTGATATGTATATGATGTTTTGGAAGATAGTCATCAGTAAATGTACAATGCCTTTGATTGTAGTAGTTGTAGTTGAAGTGGTAAGAGCTAGCATGGCCTTGTAAAGTAGAGCATGTTGGGAAATCCAGCAGCTGCAGGGTTGCACATCTGCACTAAGAGCAGATGGAGGAGGAAGGGAAGGGTAGGGAGTGATGTGGGGTGTGGGACAGCAAACAAGTGCACTCGAGGGCTGAGGGGTGACTAGTTAAGGACCGACTCCTGACCTCTCCTCCTCCTCCTTCTCCTCCCTTTATTCCTCTTCTCTCGCCTGCTCCCGTGTCACCCCTGGGCTCCCTGATGGATCCTGACAGTAACTGCTGTCCTCCGTCCCCTAACTCATCACCCCCACCCATCCATACCCCACCTCCTCCAACCCCCTTCCCCCTCTCTCCTTCAGTCTGCCCCCTTGCTCTTGCCTGTTCAGTGCTGACCATGGTGACCTCGCTTTGGAAGTTGTCGTCTTGCGGTTTGGCTCTGAGGCTCTTGGGAGGCAAAATGTCTGAGCCTGGCTGTCAAAAGCACATCCGGGATGTGATCCGCCACCCATCCATGACTATTAATCTCTTTCTCAATGCTACAGGCAAATCAGTGCATGTCACTGAAAAACAAAATGGAGTTATTGCATGTATCAATACTTGTCTCATGACTTGACTGAAATGAAACAGAAGGGAAATTTTTACGTCCGTTTGACACCTGTGTTCAGACAACGGTTGCACAACGTATCGCAAGTCAAATTATCACCACGTCAGTCACTTTTTTTTTAAATAGGGTGTGGCATTGAGTTTGACACACACACATACACGTACACATGCACGTACTTGTTCCCACTTCCTGTTGTGCAATTTCATAAACTACCAATATGAAGGCTGAACTTGTTGAACTGGATTGAAGATGGCAGGTAATCAGCCCAGAAGCCCCGACATGGAAATAAAACTGGGACAAACTCTGCGCACAAGCACAGACACACACACACAGACAGACACACACACACAGACAGACACACACACACACACAGACACACACACACAGACAGACACACACACACAGACACACACACACATACAAACACACACACACAAACACAAACACACACACTACGTTGACATGGGTCAGTAATGATGAAGTAAACTTTATAAAACAGCAGATGAGAGAGAGGAGAAAGTGGAGGATGTCATCTTTCGGTGGGGACATGTATTATTCATGCTGTCAGCGGACACATTGGTGAAGTCACAGGAGTGTAAGTAATAGTGTGTGTCACATAAATCAACAGCAGTGATGACCTCATTTTACCGCATAACTCCCTCTGCCCACACACTCTTTAAGGAGCTCCAGATGCATGAGGATGCAAACACACACACACACACACACACACACACACACACACACACACACACACACCTTAGAAATGTGAACACTTATGTTTGCGTTTTTTTTTTGTGTACAATCAGAATAAAGAAGTAGAATAATAATGTTGGTAAACTATGATAATAGCAGGGAGTAACCCTGTACACTTTCCAACCATAGAATTACCCTAGAGCAATCTTTGCTTCTCTCTGTTTCTATCTCAAACACACACACAGTATTATTATTATATCATTAGTATTATTAGTCTCTTACGAGAGTTAGATTAGAAGATTGATACCACTGTGTGGTAAACTACTAGTGATGCACGGATAAGCTATGAAATAATATATAATGTATGAGGAAAATTTGATTTACATTCTATGTAAACATATTTTAAGCTTCATTTTTCATCAGGCATGAATTGGACTGTATTTAAATTGCTGAACTCATTATATTTGATCATTTATGTTGGCCAGCGGCCAAACATTATGAGCTTTTACATTCTTTGTCCAGGAAGTAGCAGAGACTTTCACAATTTTAATGTCAGACTGTTTTCAGGTTATTTTGGAAATACCTGTTGCCATTTTCCTTTTTACAGCCATTTGATGTTATATGTTACCACATCATCACATGTAATATCCATGCAGCAACCTCCGGGGCTGAAAAATGAACCTCTTTGACCATTTCTTATTTGGTGGGAGTTAGGGGAGTCAAGCACTGCCAAGATGGTGACTGTAGAACAGCCCACTCTGAGCTACAAAACTGCTCTTCACAAACCTGTGGGTGACATCATGAGGCTACATCCGTCTTTGTATACAGTCCATGGTAATATCCAACAGAGAAATAATGGTAGTGTGAGATTGGCTGCAAGTCTTTAAATCATGGAAAATAATTTGTTCAGGTGAGTGGTGGGTGGATTATTTATACATACATACAGATGACATCAGAGGTGATCCACACATTGCTAGAAACTACAGCCAACACCCAGTTAGCTTAGTTTAGCACAAAGACTAGGAACAAGTGGTAACACCTAGCTTGGTTGGGAGCAGTGACTTCCTGGTGTATGTTTTTTTTCTTCAATTGAAATTTTAATCTGAAATGTAACTAGAGTATAACTGCCCGATAAATTAAAAAATATATAAAAATGTTTCTGTTTGAAATTGGGATATAATTATGAAATACCATTCAATGAACATGGCTAAAAGTTGTACTTGAGTAAATGTACTTACTTACTTACTTACACACACACACACACACACGCACACACACACACACACACACAAAATCACACACACAAACGCACACACACACACACACACACAAAATCACGCACACTGACACACACACACACTAACACACACACACACACACACTGCATGCTGTGTTCAGCTGTTGTTGTCTGAGAGCTCATGCAGGTGTTGTACCTGGCAGCGAAGCCACCACACCTGGCTGGAACTGCAGACAACCACATGGCAGTAAACTCTCTTTCACACACACACAGGCATGAGTGTACAGGGCAAAACACACACCCACACACAACCACACACTCACTCGTAGCCGCTGATCAGAAGATAACTGCGGCGCAAGTCATTCCCATTGTCAAAACAGAGACACACACACAGACAGACAGACAGACAGTGAGGCAGCAAGAAAGACAGATGTTCTCTCCATGAAATAAGAAATCTACTGTGGTGTTCTCTCTCCATCCCAAGAAAAAAAAAAAGTGGAGAGCGTCATTTTCCCATGGACTCACAGCCACACACAAACAGAACTAATCTGGTAACAAAATACAGACGTGTCTGGTCTGCCCTGTGGTGAAGGCCTTAAAATATACTCAGCAGCTATTAAACACGTTTCCTTCTTTTCAGCTGCACAAAGAAAAATGTCTTATGATCGCAAATATGTCTTCAATGATTTATTTTTAGATGTTTCCAAATCTCTCTCCCCATCTTTCTGAGAGACAATGGGACAGGTTCTCTCCCGATTCCTCGCCTCAGGCCAACCTGAATCCAGGACGGGATGTCAACAATTTCCCAAGCCTTTATTTTCCGTCTCCATTCGTGGCAGTTCTTGTCTTGTCTTGCTGCCTGTTGTTTTGCTGCTCAGGAGCCTTGAGAGGTGATCTCATCTGTGTCTTGCTCCTCAGCCCCCGCTCCCAAGACAACATTGTATTTATCTGACCGAAATAGCCACCTCAGGCTGGAAAAACCCTAGTCAAGACAAACAGAAATAGGCCAAGAGTTTCCAAGGAAGCCAGTCTAGGCCGGAGGTGATGCTTTTGACTGACACAGCCACAGGGCAACAGAACAAGACTCTGCATTTACTGCTGAAAGGTGACGGTCAGAAGCAGATATTATAAAAGCTCTTATTATTCTTGAGCTACTAAAAAAACAACTGAAGTACAGGGGGGTGGACGCATTAACAGACACCTTTAGAGCACAATACAATAGAGAATAACAGAACAATTTGAGCTTCACAAAGGTAGAATTAGGTGGAGGACTGATGTTTTTGATTGACAGTTATTACACAGATGTTATGTGATGCTTACTGGCATTGCTAGAAGACTTGTGGCAAAGGCCAGCAATCCAAACTATAAATTATTATTATCAGGATTTCTGATATTATGTTAAGGATCAAAGAGGAAAAATGCAAAGTGTGCAACAAACCCTCTGTCTTTCCATTCTAGGTGGTGACCCTTGAAAAGTCAGGATGGCTGGGGACATGGTTTGAGTAAATATTTGTTGTTTCACTTCATGAATTTTAGCCTCATGTCTAAAATTTGTCACAATTCAGAAAAAATGCATTTTGTAAAAGAAGTGTTCAAGGCAAAACTAAACTTTACATATATATAATTCATCGTAAATATTTGATGAAACTATACATATCAAATATTTCTAATTTTCAAAAAGCCTTTATTCTGAAAAAGACAATGGCAAATACAACTATAATTGTGGCTAATTTGAGACGACGTAGCAGATAAATGGATAATTTTTTTGGCCTGGGACTGAAAGGTTTAACAGGAAAAAAAGTGCCTCCTTTCTGCTTTTAATTGATGGCGCTGTGGCTTTAAACCTATGCTTCACTTTCCTTATATTTGCTTATATTTTACACTTTTCCTGTGTTTTATTTGAAGTTTTGATATTGATAAGACTATATATTTATGGTTTTAACAACGAATCAGTGAGCCACTCAGAGGCTGTGAGTCTCTCCTCTTATTGGCTGACTAGTGATCTAATAAAAATATGGCAGATTTCAGGTAAACACTCTGAGAAACCAAATCCTGCAAGGCTGGGTGGTGGATCCAGGTGGGCGGGGCTTGGAGCATTGGCTGAGAGTGGTGACTGCTTTGTTATGACATCACAAAGTTACAGAAGTCCTGACAGCTGGTTTTAAGGCTCAGTTTCTGAATACAGGCTGTGTACATT
Organism: Seriola lalandi dorsalis; assembly: GCF_002814215.2. NCBI lineage: Eukaryota > Metazoa > Chordata > Actinopteri > Carangiformes > Carangidae > Seriola > Seriola lalandi. The sequence continues at coordinate 307,743 of NW_019524495.1, read as the reverse complement.
TCTCTGTGGACTGAGCGATTTGATACTTTTACATTATTAATATAGAAGCTAGACCTGCTTTATAATAAAAAAAGACATGGACATCTACATTTATACTATTATGGACCTTTAATTAATGACTTCTAGAAATGCTAGTAGGCAGATTTTGTTAGCTTGAGAATGAACCAGACAAGCTGTTTCTCAGTCTTTCGAGTATATACACCAAGCTAAGTTAAGCTAAGCTAACTGAGGGCTGGCTGTATAGCATTATATTTAACATACAGACATTCATCTTCTTGAGATTGCAAATAATCATATTTTCCAAAACTTCAAATTATTGTTTTATATTTTCTTGTATTGAACCTTTAAATCTAAAATATATAAATTGTTTGATTGATTCCAATATTAGCTTTTACTTAACTGGTGTTTTGGACTCAGAAACCACACTTTCAGTCTGAGTGGCTTTTGTTAACTTTCTCTAGACACCAGTGAGATAATTTGGGCCAGCTGCCATTGAGTATGGACACATGAATAAACAGACACACCACAATATTCACACAGACAGACAAACATTAACCCACAGTATGACCATCCGCTACTCTGCCAAAGCAAGGAGGAGGGGGGGGGGGACTGAAGAATTAAAAACACATTCCACTTCCCGTAAAGCCTGGGAGAAGGAGCAGTGAGTCACTGGAGCAGTTTGAAACGGGTCCTTTTTAGTTTCAGACGTGTCGTCTTTGAACGTCTACACGTGGAGCTTTTAACCTCCGTGGGTCCTCTCAGTGAAATGTTGATGGTGCCCCCCTCACCCCACCCC
>NW_019524495.1:294250-306875 GCF_002814215.2 Seriola lalandi dorsalis | reverse complement strand
CCCCACCCCCCCACTCCTGCTATTTGTTCAGCCACTACTAAAACAACTTATTCACTGAGTGTGGGACATGACAGCTTGTCTGAAAGTGATCTTCACTCTCTTCCACTCAGTTCAACCACAGGTCATATGGACACTATATGTTCTGAATGAGACGATTTATAATTTCAGCTTTATCAATGTCAACACAGTTTGCCAAATATCTTTTTAATTATTCTTAGTGGTCAGAAGATTTAAATATTCAACTCACACAAACAACCACAAAATCACACAAATAACCACACATCATGTACACTCCCGTCAGGAAAGCCACATGTTTGATCTAAGCCGACTGTCTGGAATAGACCTCCATCATGTTTCCTTCCCCCACACTGCTGCCAGGAAAAGACTTTATTATAAAGTCAAATAGCAAAACATCATCATTGTGGGAATAAACCCTCCTTCTCCCTTTCTTTTCATCTTTCCATCTCCTCCCGTCAGTCCAGACAGAGGCCCCCAAAAAACAGACTCAAACCCCTGAAATGATGCTGGTTTTCCATTTGGTTCACAGGCAGCATCCTGAGTCACAGACAGCAGGTCCTGCTCCAATCACACACATGCTGACAGCTTAATTGACTCCACTGAGGAAGACTCCATAGTATCTGTTCTCTGTCAACTCCCCTGCTGGTGGGACTGACTCACATGCTCAAGCTCAGGTGGACCAGCTATCAGTCGAATCTGTTCACACCCAACAGGCGGCCTGATTAATGGCAGCTCGCACGATTTAGACCAGCTGGCTCAGGACTTCTTGTTTTTGCTTTTGTGGTTGTCAAGTCATCTTTTTGTCCTTTTGCCTTTTATTCCAGTTAACTTGTCTTATCTTATCTTGAGGTGTCAGAGCCTTAAAGTCAGGAGAGAATTAGAGGGAGCATTCATGCTCATTTTCGCTCTATGGTATTTATGAAGACATACATCTTTAAAAACAAGTCACAAACATATACTTCCATGTTTTAAAAAATGTTCACAAATATCTTTAAACAGGTGGGCACTGTTGTTTTTAGCAAATGTTTCTCAAACAGGAAGAAATAGCACATTTGTCAGGGACTATTTTCAGCTGTGGATTGATACACATTTTAAGCTCTTGTGAGTTTTATAGCAGCAGGATGGTGTATTTAGGTCTCTTTAGGGGTTTTGTTGACAATAAGAAATATATATAGAACATTAAGACACTATCCTTTAAAAGATTGGACTACAAAACAATATTGTAAAAGAACATAAACTTGGACAGTTCGAAATAAAAAAAGATTCAGTGCTGGATGCAGTCACAGTCTTGAGTCATCAGAGGAGGGCGTTCAGGTCTGGGCAGCTCCATGGGACAAATAAACACACACACACACACACACACACACACACACACACACACACACATACACACACACACACACACACACACACATCACAAACTCTCACAAACACGCAATCACTTGCCAAAATGCTGAACTGTGGCAAACTTTATTGGTTGCAGCCCTCTGAGCTCCTGTAGATGGGAGTTGATCACGGTGCAGTGGTGTTATATTAAGGATGAACAAACAGGAAAACTGGGATCTGATGACATTATACCTTGTGATCTGTTATCACATGTAGTGAGATGTCACTCTTTTTATCGTCTACATTTCTTTTCCTTCATGTAGCTAAATGTGAGTCAATCATGTGCAGCTGATGTGATGATCAGAAGTCATAAAAGTCATTGGCCTAAAGTTTATATTTATCAGTAATGGCAGATAACAGTCCTAAATGTCTTTGATGGTGGATTAGGGATTAGTATTTAAATATAGCTATTGTTGTCATGTCAAAATTAATCCAGATTAGATGATACAGCCTGAAACATGCCAAGCCTGTTATACAAGATCTTGGAGCAAAACTGACATTTTTATTTATGTGTGGGGATAATTGTAAGATCAACAATAATGAGATCTGTGTCATGTGTAAAATGGCAGCTGGACGGCCTTTCACTCAACAGGAAGATACAAAAATATGATTAAAGTTTGACACCAGAGCCTGGCTGTTGTATAAATGTAGGTTGTAGATGCCTTGAAGGGATGGAGGATTTTGGCTGAGTTTTCCATCCAGCCCCCATCCTCATGTAGAACCATTAATCAGAGACAATATGAAGTCATCGCTCCCTTATGGGATTTTACTGCCTGTAAAAATAAACCTTACATGCTTCTTAAGCAGACTTGCTAACACTGATATCACGAACTAACAAGCTTTGGCAGCCTGTGGTGCATTCTTCTTTTCTTGGTGAAAATTCGTTTTTAAAAAAACAACTTCTTAATCAAATCAGCCAAAATTAGCAGGATTGAATGATTATGTTTCTTCTGTAGTTTTCGTGAGGTTTAACGCTAATAAAATGTGACGATCGGAAAGAACAGGAATCAATCAGTGGGTTGGGGGGAAACATTTAATCCCATAGGAGCTTCATATTTTCCATGAAGAGGGAGGAGTGAATGTTCCACAACAGCCTGAATACAGGAGAGGAGAGGAGAGGAGAGGAGAGGAGAGGAGAGGGGAAAAAGAAAAGAAAAAGAAAGGAAGAGAGAAGGAGGAAAGGATGGGAGGACAGATGGATGTGTGTTGTAACACCGAATGGGGAGGTGAAAGAGGGCGGTTAGCTGGCATGGTATTCGCGAGCAAATGCATGCGTCACTGAAGCTATTCCAAGATGCACAACACACTGTCACACACACACACACACACACACACACACACACACACACACACACACAAACATATACGCATGCACAATTTTAATAGGCTTTGGCTGTTTCCTTGACAACAGTATAGTATTTTGGGGGATCAGAGGTGCCGGTTATGTGCACATGGGGCAAATAAGAGGATACATGAGTGATGAGTGGAGGAACATAACAAAAGCAGATGCTTCCCCACAGATGCACTGCATGGACAATTAGGCAGTTAACATCCAATCAAAGCTCCGTGGCAGGTTTAAAAATGTGGATTCTGAGAGATATAAGTAACTCTGAAAGAGGGTTCATTGATGGCACAAGGATGGCAGGAGCTTCAATCTCAAAGACACCTGAACTGGTCAGTGTTTCAATAGGAACATTGACCAAAGTGACATCTGCATTTAGATCTATGGTGAAGGCGTCAGTAAATAGCTGACTGTGATGCTTGCATATTAGTGCCATACATTAACTACTGTATGGCCGGGCAAGGCTTTAACTGGTAGGCTTTCATACAGCAGCTCTTTCTCGGGTGACTGAGAATGTCAATGCATGATCAGCCTGTGTCAGCAAGAGCAGTCTGTCCACAATTACATACAGAGGGATATTATAGTAGGTTTCAGTGCATAAACCCTTCATTACAAAGATGAATGTACATGTGAAAGTACAGTGGTGCAAAAACCAGAGGCATTGGTCTACAGAGGTGTGGAAAAGGTGATATGGTCAGATGAGTCATCCTTCACCATGTTCTCAACAAGTGGGGGAGTGCATGTGTGGTGTACACCAAGAGAACAGGTACAGGCCTGAATGCTTGACCCCTGCAGTGAGGGGATCCAGTGGCTCTGTCTTGCTGGTATAGTTTGGATCCACTTGTCCCCTTCGAGGGAAGGGGTCACTACAAATCAATATAAAGTTGTTCTGAGTGATCACCTTCATCCTATGATGAGACATTTCTATCCTGAGAGGAGTGGTCTCTTCCAGGATGATGAAGCCTACATCCATAGGGGTCACTGAATGAATTGATGAGTAGAGGTAAATGATGTGCCATATACTATGGCCATCACAGTCACCAGGGCTGGAGATTTGAGAGAGACACTGAGACACTTTATGTTGGTTTTTCCTTTCATTTGTCACTTATCTGTGTGTGTGTGTGTGTGTGTGTGTGTGTGTGTGTGTGTGTTCAAATCAGCTGTTAAAAGTTTATTAGTCAAGCGCCATGTGGCCAAAATTGCGAAACAAGGACATTTATTCTGGTGAATTCAACAGTTCTGCGTAACTTACAGAAGGACTCCTTTCCTCACACCGTCTTAAATTAGTCATAATATATGAAGTTCTTTAAAACAACACTCAGTAACAGAGAGAAATGCCTTTGAGTAAAAAACTGTTACAAAGAAGAAGAGGTTTGAATTTGTTTTGCAACACAGTCACATAATATTTCAATGTGTCAACTCTATCCTCAGATCATCTAATTGCTCAGAAATTCATTGACGTCATTTAGGGACAGAGACAATGAACAAACGACAGATGTGGATGGATTTGACAATATCGAGTGCACTTCCTTTACTGCTTGTTAGATTTGCTGATAAGGAACTTCACACTTCTCTGCAATTTCCAACTTGCTAATGACCCTAACACATCTGCAGGAACCTAATAACCATCAAGAGGAAGCTATTATCCCCAAAAATAAACAGGGTGATCTAGTTCATCATTTTTAATTAAGGACTGTTCTCCGAGGATGCTTCTGAGAAAAGTCAACCGGTTGATAGATCTCCATATGTAAATGAAATGTTGACACTTGATCAGATACACACACACACACACACACACACGCACACACACACACACACACACAGAAAAAACACACACAATAGTCCCCACCTACACTTCACTACAGGAAATCAAGCATTTCCTGCTGCATATGGCACAGGATGTGAGGTTAGTAACTCAGCGTGTTTCAGTGTATTATGAATGAGAGCCACTCTCACTGTGGACCACAGTCTCACTCACAGCACTTCTGAAGTACTATATCAGTCCGAACTTTATTTACAAGACATTCTCTGCTCCCACACATTGAATAAAAGGCCACAATGGCACGAATGTCTACTTATATGAGTATGAAAATATAAGATGGTAAATAAAAAAGAGGAAGCATGCATAGAGAACTGATTTGCAATTCAGATTAAGCTAATTAAATCAGTTTGTTGTCATGTTTTTCGTGTGGTAAAGCAAAAGCTCCTCATATGTGTGTTTATGGAAGAAAAGTTGCTGTGGACAAATCTGTTTTCACGCCAAATAAATGTAATGTAGGGGCGTCGTGTAGCGTAGTGGTCTAAGCAGGCGCCCCATGTGTAGAGGCTACAGTCCTCGCTGGCCCCGGTTCGAATCCCGCATCGGACGGCCTTTCGCTGCATGTCATTCCCCCTCTCTCTGTTTCCTGTCTCTCTCCACTATACTATCAAATAAAGGCATAAAAAGCCCAAAAAAATATACTTAAAAAAAAAAAAAAAAATGTAATGTAAAACTAATAATCTGCAATTTATCCATTTGGTAATGGTATCCATTAGGAATGTATTAAAGTGTTCTCTAATATAAGATGTAATCTTTAGCATGCCACTAGCTTACTACTTGCAACCTAGTGTTACTTCCAAGGCCAAGGAGCAGGCCATTTCTACATTATTTTGTATGGTAGGTTGCATTATAAAAAACTGCAGAGTAAGAGTAATATTAACAGTCGTAATATTATTCTTGTTCTTTATTTGGTTTGGGGAAGTTTATACTTCAGCAATCCCTGGCACACTCCTTAACCAAGAGCATGATGCCAGATATTATTATTATTATTAATAATAATAATTTCATGCATCCAAGGTTATGCTAACATAAATACTATTTTAATTAACTTTTGATACTGTACTATAATGCTAGGGCTAATGAGCTCTAGCCTTCAATACATGAACAGTCCTGCAAATTTTAACCTACACAGACATCAGAGACTGAGAGTGACATGAGACATCAACTTATTTAACTTCCTTTAACCGATTTTAAAAGAAGTCAGCTGGAAACAATAAAAAGTCATCTTGAGATGAAGATTTCAACCTATTCATGAAATTAGCGTCAATTCACTTGCTAGCTACTGCTGATATCTGCAAGCTAGCTGCAGCCAACAAAACTGAGAGTCATCAGTTAGAAATGCAAAACCTACTTCTCTAAATTTTTCTTAAAGTAAAGACTTTCAGTTTAAAAAATTACTATGAATTGCCTACTTGCTTTCCATGATAGAACCAAAGAACATCAGGATTTAGCAAGGGGTCAATTAGCCATGTGTCTGCAGAACAATAGTGCCTGCATGTGCACACTTGTATGTGTATTTGCTTTGATCAAGCAACTGCATGACAAGACGACTTTGTCTCATCGTTATCATGCATACACCTATGTGTTCCCGCATTGTAAACAAGGGTCAAGTGTTGCCCCTGGGCAGAATTTTAAATACACTGCTTGTGCCAAGCATGTCTGCATAAAAAAACACCCCAAGGTCAAACAGCATGCTCAGCAAAGCACACATAATGCATGTTCACGGGAAGAGAACTAGAGGCAGACAAACAGGCAGATAGATGTACGGATAGAGAGGAAGAGCTACAAGGAACAAAAGGATGCGGTTTTCCAGAGAAAAACTTTTAGCCAGAGAAAAGATCTTTTTTACACATTGCCTGATGGTTACTACCATACCCATCTGATTGAGTGATAATACCCTCCACCTCATTTCTGGGCACAAGACTCCACCAGTAATACCAGACAGCTGGGAGGCAGAAAAAAGCAAAAGTGCAGTTTAACCGTTTCACTGCCAGACAGAATTGAGTTGGCTGTGGTTGTCTGACTAAAAGCTTTCTCTCTCAGTCTCTATATATTAGTGGTTTCACTCCAATGCATACTGATGAAAGTGTCAGTAGACCGCTCCCAGTCACGCCTGTCTCTACCACTACCTGACAGATTGCTGTGGACGATGAGGAGGCTTTTCAAGTAACTCATCAGTAATGGCTTCGGTGTATATGTGATCAATCTGCACCGTCCTGAAATGAAACCAAATGTCCTGATGAATACATGAGACGAGCATATGTGGTTCATCGCTTCTGGAAATGTTAAAAATGAAGTGTTCACCACTTCTGGATTTCAGTGTTTGTGCACAGGGGATATTTTTTGTAGAAGTTATGACTACAAATGACTCTGCGATTTCCCCCCTGCTGCGTCTTTCTTTCCCCTTTGCTCTCATGGGAATGCAAGGGGAGTAAATATGAGGGGTGGGACTCACAAAAATTATGTGATAAAAAGCAGATGAGGACAGTGAGTAAAATAATTCGGACACAAATTTAAAAACACGTGTGAATGAAGCATTCATGAATTGACAATTTAGCCCTTAAATTCTCTTAACTGGATAATACTTTGAAGGAAACTTTTGATCAAAATCTTTTCTGCATTTTTTAACACTTGATGAAGTATCATGTAACATGTGCACTGGCCAGGCCACAAAGTGACAATTTTGGGATAATGTAAAATACTAAACTATAGTTGAACAATAAAATACGTAGAGAAGATAATCAAGTCACCAAACTTACACAGCTGAAGTTTACAAACATTAGCCACCATAAGCTACTGGTCATACCAGACCAATTACGTCTGTAGCAGCATAACCCCTGTGTTAAACTGAGAAATTATGCATTTAATTGCTCACGAATTAGCTTTTTATTTGCTTGAGAAGGATTGAGTTAATTTTTCTATTAAAAGTAATATATTCTCAATTCAAACAAACCATATACTTCAAGACCAACTTTAAAGGAGCTATTTGTAAATTTTGCTATTGCTATATAGCCAACATTAGCATTCACAGCTGTTTACTTACAGGTCTAGAAGAAATGTTGCGAGTTCAGCATCAAACTCCTTTACTCGCCAAGAGCTGTCTCAAGTAGTGGAAAGCAACACCAATGTTAACTTCTGTCTCTATCACGTCTTTTCTTCTAACGAAGTTTCTGATAGCGACTTACTTTAGCCTTCACTCTGTCCGGAAGACGTAGCGCTGCTCAGAAGTCGAATTATAACCTCTCGTCTTGCAAACGCAACAATGGCGGAATCTCTTGTCAAGCGTCAATCACTACCACGCGCTCCCAGCAAGAAATCACATTCTGCAGCAGAGAAAACTTACAAATAGAGCTGTGAGAGCTAAATCATTAGCTCAGTTATACTTTCATCAAGAGTCAATAGAAGTCAAGGTAAAAGATCTTTTACATTGTGATTTTTCAAAGTCACCCCTCACAGGAGTAAACACTGTTGAATCTACATAAAACTGAAGACATGCAAAAACAAAATGCCCCTTGTGTGTGTGTATTTGAGTGTACACATATGTGTCATGTTGCTGGGGGACTGAACAGAGAATGTGAATGTACAGGTGACACAAATGAGTCTCATGTTTACAACAAGCATCTGTGGTTTGTTGTTTTGATGAGACATGATGTGTAATGTTTTGGGCTGAAATGGCTTGCTAATGTGTGTAATTTATAAGTTGTCATATCTTTAACATATCTCCCCCTTTGCTGTGTGATGATGATGATGATGCTAAATATGTGGCAGACCAACACAACCACCCATGCAGGCTACCTTTACATATGTATTGCACTAAAAGGTCCCTAGGCTTGAATATGACAGTACTTATTTATCAGGAAATTCTTTTTACATCATAGAGCCTTCAGATAAAAGGCTCACACCTAATTATCACAAACATACCCACATGTCAGTAAAAGGACTTGAAAACAGCAGATACAGTAAATGATGGAGCAGACAGGCAGTAATATCTGCTCATTCAAGGGCTGAAATGCCTCTCCTCACAGTTTGATATTCATGTACAAGTTGGTACCAATTATCAATGATCCTATTATAGCATTTAGTGGAGGCATTCAGTGCATGTAGATCAAAAAAGCAATTGCCTTTGACCGCCTTTGTACTCTCTCACTCGGCTTTCTTGGTAAGAGAACAACTATCCTTTGACAGGAAAGTTCCTGTCTGTGTGTGAGCGTGTGTGTGTGTGTGTGTGTGTGTGTGCGCGCACATAGAACTGAGTGTGTGTGAAAACCCATACTGGTGAACCACTTCTGGTAAGTAAAATAGAAGTGGGCTTATTGCTTGCTGGTGTCATCTCCACATTGCTGTGAAACTGGCAGTAAATAATGAGTGAGTGACTGCTGAATTCAGATGAAAGTTTTAGGGGCTTGAATGACTAATTAGGAGATTAAGTTAGCATGTATTATGACTGTAATCCCTCTCAGTGTAGACAATTTGATTATGGGATTAATATTATGTTAGTGTTGAGCTGTATGCTGAATATTATAGGACTGATACATTGTGATGAGATTGTATTAAGGCCTATAAAAAAGTTGTACACATTTACTGGATGTTTGAAACTTTTAAAGTATGATCAAATCTGTCTGAAAACAATGAAACCAGTAAACCGGGACAGCGTGGGCATCATCACTCTGCCACATTATCAAAATGTACATCACTCTGTGGAATACAGTGAGATGTACTCGCTGTTCTAATGAATCAATGGGTTGGAAACTGACTTCTCTGTTGCTTGGGACAAACACAGAGGTTCAATAATGAAACCTAACTTATCTACATAAATCAACAAGTGCTCCACACTCTTCTGTTCATTGTTACACCAGTTTTGCGGGACCTAGACTTTCATGATAATTAAGTATTCTCAGGCTGCCGTATCATGGCATCCACTTCTGTTCACATCTCTTTATTTACAGGAAGCAATGAAGTCTAGAAGTGCTGAGTCTCAATGATCATCAGCAGCAGTGAGAGCATCAGAATGCGCTTTTGGGCGCCTACACAGTTTCAGCCCAACTCGCACCATTGATCTCGCCAGTAACCACATGATTAGACACACTGTCCTTTCCCTGTATCTACGTAGTGTCTCTTTGGTAAACATTTCTCATAATGCATGCTCTCAGTTGCAGATGTGAAAGATTCAAACAGACAAGGCACATCAATTAATGTTCTATATGAGTAGACTATTGATATTTATAGAAATGCATCTGAACACATGTTGAGACAGAGAGACTGGAGATAAATTAGATAGAGACAGAAAAGTTCTTGGAAATCAGTTTCCTGGGTGTGTTGTTTGGATTTCAAACCTCTACTACAGCAACCAGATATGCCCAGAAACATCATGTTGTATCAGTAAGTATCTACCATAAGCGACACCGTCTTTGCACTGAAAGATAAACATAGCTATCATCTCTCATTTAAATTTCCTGCTGGGAAATTGTGTAGGCTGAAGTGAGGCACTAACCTCAAACCAATACTACAGCTACTCATTCTACATGCCGAGAGTAAATAAGCCAAGTCTTTTACCCGCTACTGTGATTAATGTTACCATCTGCCCTGCCATGTGAATGAGCCATCTTTCTCACAGGTCAATACATATTTTCACCACCTCTTTATTTTCGTGGGAGCAATGACTTTAGGCGAGTGATGTTACAGACATGCCAAACGGAAGGGTGAGATATTTACACGAGGCCCAAAAAACGACCATACACTTCATCTATCCTTAGAAACATGAACACTGAATGATCCAAAAAGGAAATACTGAAAAAAAACAAAACATAACATAACATGCATGGTAGATATGCAACAACAAACTGTACCTTGTCACAAATGCACACAGGGAGAAGACTGCATTAAGCACAAATTTTACCATGAGGGCTGTGTACAAATATTTGATGGAAAGACAATTTCCAATGTTAAAGGAATAGTTCAACATTAAAAAAAAAAAAAATTATTTGCTTCTTTGCTCAGAGTTAAGATGAGAAGATTGATACCACTCTTATGTCTGTACAGTACATACAAAGCTGGAGCCAAGAGATGGTTATCTTAGCTTAGCATAAAGCCTGGAGTCTTGTTGTCACCATGCGTTTAACAGATAACCAACAGTGGCTCCAGGGAATTACTGCTCCCAGCCAAGAAGCAGTCTGGCACACGTCCTGCCTTGAATTCGCAACTTGTCGTTTTCTTTGACACACTTTTGTTGACAGTTGTGTAATAGCATATTAGCAGACATGAAGATTTAATTTACTTCCTAATGATGTAGAATATGATGATAAAATTAGATATTAGAAAACACAGACATCACTCAGCAAGCGCTGTGTGATTTATAAAGGTTAATCAAGGCAGCAGTGGTGTGATATAAAACTCCTACTTAACATCTAATTTTAATACATCCTGTATAAAGAGCTATCAGTCCTGGACATCTGCAGATCTGGTGCAGCCGTTAGCATGATTCCTGACATGAACCTTTTCAACGCTGCTGTTGCCACACCATCACCGCAGCCGGCCCATTACCGCAACTTACTGAGGAAATGAAAATGCGGTGTACCCAAATCCTCCACACCCTGGCCTCCTGCCACCTCACACTCACTTCTCCTATTTACACAAAGAGGAACTCTTGGCCAGTGTCAGACAGAGGAATCAAACTTCTGAAACACATCCCACCTCTCCTCCCTGACCCCCCAGTGTAGAACAAATCTGAATCCAGTTGTCATCTGTGTGTCTGCATGTGGCTTATTTAGGGTTAAAACAAATACAGAATGTACCATGCTCCATGTATTTTATTGTAATCATAATGATATGGACTTCTGCACTATAAGGTTGAATGATGTCACAACACTGTGAGCAACCTTTTAGTCACTTACAGTATATCAGCCCTCATAGTTTCACAGCAAACGTATGATGTGTCTTGTTTGGGTGCGTTTGCAGAAAAGGGCGTGTTTTGCTTATTACTCACCTCTGTCATTTTACTATTATGCTTATTTGACACCTGTTTCTGACCTGTCTGGGTGCATTTATGTTTTTTTTTTTTTATTGTAGTTCATATCCACTTCAGGCACTTCTCCTACAAGAGTCATAAAAAGTAAGATTCTTCCCTTTTTATCAGCTCTTTTCTATATTGAGTTCTGTATAAATACACATAAATGTACACAGATACAATAAAACTGATATTGGGGGAATTCAGTGATGACCATGTTGGTCTTTTGGTCAGTACTTTGGTTCTGACTCAAATATCTCAACAACTACTGGGTGGATGGTCATGAAATTTGGCACACACATTCATGTTCCCCTCAGGATAAACTGCAATGACTGGTGATCCCTTGACTTTTCATCTAACACAACCATCAGGCCAAAGTTTCAGTTTTTCAAACACTTGAAAGTCAGAAAATTTCCCATTGGCCTCAGCTGCATAAGTGCTAATTAGTAAATGTTAGCATGCTAACACTAAACTAAGATAGATAGATAGATAGATAGATAGATAGATAGATAGATAGATAGATAGATAGATAGATATAAATTCATGAAATAAGAAGATAGTGAACATATTAAACATTACACCTGCTTAACATCAGGATTGTAGCATTATGAGGATGTTGCCATGCCTGCGTTAGCATTTGGCTCAAAGCCTAAATGCAGCCACAGAGAGCCACTATAGTGTAGCTGCAGACCTTTGTTGCATAAATGTAGACAGATACAATAAAACTGATACTGGGGGAATTTGATGAGAATCGGACAAAGGACACCACAGTCTGCAACAGGGTTGACCAAAATATATCAACACAACTCCTAACCCCACAGTTAACACCATCACGCTCAGTTTCACCCCCTCATAATGAAGTTCACATTTTTGTCTCTTTCCAACAAAAAAGGCAACAATGAGCCAGCTCAATTAATAAACCAAATGGGCATGTGAAATCAGATTAGACCTAATTAAACACCCCCCCACCCCCACCCACCCCCAACCCCACTTCCTGCTGTTTGCCTTTTTTTTATAGACTGGCAGAGTGACAGGGAGTTTAAGCATCCATGTAGAT
>NW_019524495.1:206389-292984 GCF_002814215.2 Seriola lalandi dorsalis | reverse complement strand
TTAAGGGTCTCAAACAGAAAAGTCACATGTAAATATTCCATAGCAGAATTTCTTGCACATAAAAATTTTTTTTTTTTTTTTTTTTTTTTTTTCAGGCTTTTTGTGCCTTTATTGATAGTGCAGTAGAGAGAGACAGGAAATGAGGAGGCAGAGAGGGGGAATGACATGCAGCTAAGGGCTTGTCCGATGCGGGACTCAAACTGGGGCCAACTGCAGCGAGGACGGTAGCCTCTACACATGGGGCGGATGCTCATCCAACTGAGCTACTCGACCCCTGCATATGCAAATCTAAAGGTCCCATATTGTATAAAGGTAGATTTCTATGTCTTCTTTGATTATAAAGCAGGTCTAGGTTCTATATTAATACTGTGAAAGTATCAAAGTGCTCAGTCCACAGAGAAATGCACACAGCCTTTATTCAGAAACTGAGCCTTAAAACGTCAGGATTTCTGTAACTTTGTGATGTCACAACAAAGCAGTTACCACTCTCAGGAGTACACCAGGCCTGAAATCTGCTATATTTTTATTTTAACAGTCAGCCAAACACTGACCTGTTGTTACTAGAGCTCCAGAGAGAAGCCTGAGAGAGGAGATGTTAAACTACATTGAGACGGTTTGTGGTTCTTAAAACCACAAATATGTCTCCTTATGGATCAACACTTCAAAAAAAAACAATAATATGTAAATGAAATTAATAGTCCTAAGAATTGTCATCCTAAGAACCATTTATTTATAGTCTAATTAGAAGTGAATGTTTATCAGTATTGAACCAGATGTGATAAGAGGTCACAGTTTTGTGATATCTCAAAGCAGTGACTCTACTGACCTTTAGTAAGTGGATTAGGTCACTCTGAAACTGGAACTGACCACTGAGTGATACTTCACTCTGTTTCCCTGAAACTACTTCTGTTTCTCTGTTTCCCCCTTAGATTTCTTCTCACTAACAGGAGATTTAACTGGTGCATCGGACCACTGTTTTAGTGGGAGGAGCTTGGCCCAAGCTGACCACTGACCGCTGCGTGACAGCTGGCCAAACCTCTGCAACTTTTGACTCCCACAAACTGAGGAAGCACTAAGGATGCAACTTGATGTTGCAACAGATATTCTAAATAAATTTCCTAAAATGCAGCAGCTCTGGTGAGGCCCAATAGAAATGGTACACCCGATTTATCATTTAATCAAGATGTGTGGTTGGTGCAAAGATAATGGCAAAGATTCAAAGGTCAACGTGGTCTTATTCTATGAGGGAAAACCCCACACACAACTTCAAAAGAGGATTTTAACCTGTAATTCAAATCCAGTATGAAATGAAAATGCACAGTCTGACAGGAGCCTGTCATTGAAAAACACTGGAGATACTGAAGTTATATTTAGATTGTTTTACTCACAGTGCAACTTTGTGATATTAGCATTAACTTTAATGGTCTGGGATAGCTTAAATTGTTACTATGTGCTTAATATTACAGCTGATATGTGTGAGAACTTGTTTGTTCTGAGGATAGGTTAGGAGGACGTCGGAAAGTCAAATTGGAAGATCCTAATGTGTATGGGTGCACTGCCCTCTGGGAAGTGATTCAGAGGTCATTACCAAACACAGAAGACAAAGACGTCTTTCTATCAAACAGGTGTTCAGCTCAGGGGTCATGTCTTCACCCTCAAATACCTTTGAGGCTCTGTCATTTGTTTACGCTCCTGTAATTTCTATAGTAACGTGTTCAGTTCAGTACACATAATAAACCCACACAACAACTGGCTAAGAGTAAGACCCAGTTAGAAATGAGCTAGTATGACTTTTTTATTATTACTCTAATGATACAACCATGTAACTCCTACGTGACAAATTAAAAGTACTAAAGCAGAAGTTGGTGAGTAAGTTTGCTGAGTGTTACCTCCTTCCATCATTGAGTATTAGGCTTGTCTGTTCGTTATCTTTACTTTTCTTTATCACATGGATGCATTCCTCTGTCTGATAGACGGAGCATATGTCCTTTCTTGCCAGACAGCCATTATGCTCCCTGCATTTTTGAGGACATCACGCCCAACAGTTAACACCACCTACCCATCCTCTCCCTGCCTGCAGGGTGAAGGAGCGCAGCAGTGTTCCTCCTCCGCCTCCCACATCCCGGAGAACTGGAAGCGCGCCAGGATGGGATTGGCTTCCCGCTCCTGTCAGGGAGGAACTGGTGCGCCAGGATACCCAAATATGGACCGGTCGATATCAGTTTGGATCGCATGACTCAGCACCGGAGTAGACTATATATCCTGACCGCTGGGATTGTTGCTGAGGGAAACAGACAGAGTGGTCGCAGGAGTGTTGTAGGTGTCCCATTTTGACTGGAATAGCCCAATAGAGCCTTGAATGACTGTGCGCTGTGGGAAACATTTAAACTGACTTGTTAATAAATAATAAGGAGTGTGGATGCGCACGAGGTCTTTTGCGTGTTTACCTGGTTTGAGTTTCCCCCACGCCGAATAGGCTTCGTCTTGTTTACAGTCCCTGTTCCTGGCAACAACGTCATCTACTCTATCTGACATCCCGGAGGCGGGGACACAAACAACCAATCAGCAGGTTGGTTGGAGCGCTTCTCGCCGGATTGTATAAATAGAACGGAACGCGCCGGCCGGCTGTCAGTAAAGAGGAAACAGAAGCGGAAGTCTGATTGAGAGCAGAAAAGACTCTCCTACACACGAGTGGATTGAAAACATCTGAATTAGTCACTGGACTCCGCTTTGAATCCAACTAAAGGTACAAATCGACGACTTGGTACAGTACAGTTCCACTATTTTGGAAGTTTTGCTCTGTTTTTGATAACTTTGATCTTCAGTAAAATAATACAGCGGGACTTTGTGCTGGAGATTGAATCAGTTGGGACACTGAAGCCTCGGTGTCCGAGCAGCATCTTTGCAGCGCACTCTTGTATTTGACTGTCTGATTTGAAATATGTCCACAATAATGGAACAGCCTTTTTATGACGACTCGTTTCTCTCTGCTTATGGCCATCCAGGCGCAGCTCTGCCAGACTACAAGCTGCTAAAGCAGAATATGAACTTGAACTTCTCCGAATCATATCGGAACTCAAACTTCAAGTCACAGCACCTGCGCGCCGACAGTGATTTCTATTCAGCGGGGACGGCGGACGTGGGCTCTCTGAAGCTCGCCTCTCCTGAACTGGAGCGACTGATCATCCAAAACAGCAACGGGGTCATCACTACAACGCCGACACCTGCCCAGTACCTGTACAACCGCGGGATCACAGAGGAGCAGGAGGGCTTTGCTGAAGGTTTTGTAAAAGCACTGGACGATCTACACAAGATGAACCAGATGGCTCCTCCAAACGTGTCCATCGGCACCGGTGGCGTTGGCTGTTCGGCTCCAGCCTCTGTGTTCGGCTCCTCCATGCAGCCAGAACCGCTCGAGTACACCACACTGGGCAGCTGCACCAATAACCCCAGCCTGTCCTCTGCAGCCAGCTACCCATCCACCACTATCAGCTACCTGCCCCACCACCAGTACCACCAGCATCCTCAGGCCGTTGCGCACGGATCTCACCATTTCCAGCACTCCCTGGCCAGTGCTGGCATCCACTCGCAGCGCTTCGGCGGGTTGAAAGAGGAGCCTCAGACTGTTCCCGACATGCAAAGCAGCGACAACGGCTCTCCGCCGATGTCCCCCATCGACTTGGAGAACCAGGAGCGGATCAAAGCGGAGCGCAAGCGGCTGAGGAACCGGCTCGCAGCCTCAAAGTGTCGGAGGCGCAAGCTGGAGCGCATCGCTCGTCTGGAGGACAAAGTGAAGGTGTTGAAAACAGACAACGCCGGACTGTCAAACACGGCTTCTCTACTGCGGGAGCAGGTGGCCCAACTCAAACAGAAAGTCATGACACATGTGAGCAGTGGCTGCCAGCTCATGTTAGCGCCCAAAGTGAAGTCTTATTGAAGTAACATTGCACTTTTAGAAACACTGGACAATGACTGCACTGACAACACAATGAACAATGTCTTTATACATAGTATGAGAGAACTGGATCATCATGGTTTCTTTGGCTGAAAGAAAAGTAGCCTCCACACAGAAATCATACAAGACTAAAACACTTAGGGCATTTTTGAATAAGTTTTTAAAAGTGTCGTCTCGGGTTTGCCTGTTTACATTTTGTTTTTTTGATTGTGATGCTTCTTATGTAAGTTATTTGTGTTTGTCAGGTTGAGCCTGATGAGCCTGTCTTTTTTTACTTGTACAGTATATTTAAGTAAACGAAAGTATGAAACTAAGAAATATCTGGTGTTGTTTCTTTTTGAGCTTATGTGTATTTAAAACCGCCACTTCTTAGGAATCATTATTTATCACAGTGATTCTCGTTAGCGCAACCGCACTGTTGTCAGTGATCTTTCTGGTCAGCACAGAAGTTTACAGTAGCAGTTGACTGACGTTGTAGACGTCCCAGCGTAGGATTGTTTCCCTATTGACGTACATACGTCATTCCATATATGGTCAATTTAGCTGACTAGCGTCACATCACGAAAAGGTTTCCGGGAACTCCCTCCTACATTGCCAGTCAGAAATGCTGCGCTCCCCCCTTCACGCCCCATTCACACCACAATGTGTGTGTGTGTGTGTGTAAATGAAGAGGTTTTGTCGATGAGTGGCTTATTCGAGTTAAGGGAGTTTCCCCATTCTGCTTTCAATTTCCCAAAACAAGCCGTGAGAACACTAGCTCAGGAAAAATGGTTGCAAAAGGTTCCAGACAAACATGCAGAGAAGACTTTCTGTCTGATGGTTAAGAGCTAGTTTGAAATTACAAGAATTAGTGACAACACTGACAGACGTAACTGTTGTGGAAGAGTAGGGGTCACAAATAGTATGTAGGATCCAGGTGTAACAGAAAGTGCCCACTAAGTTGTATAAACTTAGACATTAAGGATTACTGTGTCTGAACAGTGATGATATATCCCACTATATTTCTGTAGGTAGATACTTTATTTATCCCCATGGGGAAATGCAGGTGTCCAGTAGCTCATTAGTAATAATAATAATAATACTTAATATAAATAAATAAAACTAAGAGTGGTTACTTGGGTGTCATCCTATTTTACTTCAATGATAGTGGAAAAAGGCATTATAATTGCACTGGAAATTATATTAAACATAGTGGGAAAAATATAGGTAACTAGGTATGTGTAGTTGGGACAGTCATGCAGGTCTGTGTTGAATCATTTCCAACAATCCAATATTTCCCAAGAAGCTTTGGTGCCATTTGGCAACACCAGGTTGTTATGCTGAGTCAATCACCACAATAATTCCAATATTAACCAAGACTTCACAGCCTCATGACGCAGGCACAGGACACTTCCTGACACACTGAGTTCATTGTCACAAATGTCTGCTGGAATAATAATAATAATAATAATAATAATAATAACATGTACAACCTTTACAGTCACTAAACTAGAAAGAGAAAGTTTTTGGAAGAATTATGGCACCACCTAGAGGACACATCTGGAATGACATTGATTGTAGAGTCCTGCTACATTTATCAGACGAAACAGTCACAATTTTCCCCACTGCTTTAATAAAGATGGTTACATGATTTACTCATGACAGCAAGGAAAAAAAATCAATACTTTTTTTCTGAAAAAGGAACAAAACAACTAGACGTTCAGTGCTTGAGACTACGAGGTCGCCCTACCAACTGTAAACGGGACAAACAAAGATAAAAGGATCTTTTTCTAACAAGTTCTGAAATGCTGTTAGGTTTAATAGATTAGACTGGACGCCATGAGATACTGCTTCATGGGGGACACCTCTCATCTGAAGGCAAGTGCTACGGTTAGGAAGTCAGCAAGAAGACCTTCACATTTACTGCTTGGAGAAGAACTCTTTGCTCTTCTCGACGTCAGGGACGATGGTGTCGCTCCCAGGTTTCCAGCCAGCAGGGCACACTGTGTGGAGAAGGAGAGAGGACAAAGCGTACCATTAGGTCTCAGTGGCAAGCAATGAAGTTTGAAAACCCTGAGGACAAAGTGTATGTGTAAATACCCAGGAGGGTAAACTAACAATGCAAGGTCATGTCTATAAACTGAACCCTCCGAGTCAGTTTACAACTACAGGCAACAATACTTTAAATGTTTAACAAATTTGTGATTTTTCAGTTCCTGTAAAAGAAAAGGAGGACAAAATACTAAGTATTGTGTTTTTACATGTAATATTGGAGTGTAATGTTGTACATTAACTGATGCCAGAGCCTTAAACTGGGAGTACACAGCATACAGAGATTTTACTCACCCTCTCCGTGTTTGTCAGTGTGCTGGAAGGCCTGCACCAAGCGCAGAGTCTCGTCCACAGAGCGACCCACGGGCAAGTCATTGATGGTGATCTGCCTCAAGACGCCCTTGTCGTCAATCACAAATAGACCCCTGAGAGGCACAAACTCGCGTTATAATATTGCACAAAATTGTTACATCTACATCCTTTAGTCTCTCCACATTTCAGTGCTTACTTAGTCATCATAGTAATCATAGAGCAGAGGTAATACATGCTACCAAGCTCCCATTAGACAGAGACTACTGGGCTTTTGCAGCAAAGCCTTCAATTAAGATGACACAAGCAGTCTGCCCAACCTGTATGCAATGCCGTCATCCTCCTTCAGCACACCGTAGTCTCTTGAGATCGTCTTGGTGAGGTCTGCCACAAGGGGGATGTTCATGGCACCTAGACCTCCCTGCTTCCTTGGTGTGTTGATCCTGTAGGAATAAAAACATTCTAATTAATAATTAATCCAAAATGCATTTAATGTTCCAAGTTCACATAAGGCAACAGCCTTACAAGACTCTAGCTTATTCTAACTTGATGTAATGTACTTCAAGTACGTTTTTAAAAAATCCCATCAAAACCCTGTGCATGTAGAAGTATTTTATGGATAAAACTAAGGTGATGTTACACACAGACCACAAAGTAGCCTTCAGCAGTTTTATCCATTAGGCAGAGATGAACCAAAGAACAGGACCTATGCTACAAAATAAAAGAACAGAAATCTGAGATAAGACTTTTATAACTGATGCAGTCAATGAATAAACGTGGTTCCTTATAACCAAACAGTGACATGTTAACTGAGTAAGACAGAAGATGGCCTAATTGAGCAACATTACCACAAAAACTGTCAAATCAAATAATATCAAACATCGAACCAACACGCTGAATGTAGATTCGTCATCTTTTTATTGTGTTTATTGTGTAAGTGCAGTTTGATTCAGAGACCGTTACCTCAGAACTTATCAAGACTCTGCAGAGGAGCAGAGTGACGGGAGATAAACTGATAAACTCGGGTGGGTGCTTCTTCAGATCTGCCAAAAATCCTCACCATTAACGGTGTAATTAGAAACTGCCAACTAGGAACGTCCCAACGTGAGACATTTATTAATCTGATGATATCTACAAAATCCTACTCCAATATTTTTTTAGGTTCCCTACATATTCGAGCTGCTTAGTGCACACTACCCATAAAGTATGCCTACATCAAAAATAGCCAATACCAATCCACATTAGATAGATCTGACTACTGAGTGGCTCTTAAGAAAGTAAAGTTTAAACCATACACTTGCATTTCCTGGCTTCCTCCTGTGTAATAGCTTTTTGTATTTTAGAGACTTTGAGAGACTTGCATTGTTGTGTATCATTTGTGACAGGGTTAGGAGAGACGCTCTTCATCACAAGCAAGAATAAAATACCAGAGATGAAATGCACTCTCTCAAAAACAGTTCCAGTACAATGAAAACCTTTGCTAAAGTTGCTTACACAACTGTGTGAATATTATTATTTCTTAAGTGTTGGCTCAGGACCAGTGAAGCCGTTAGGTTCCCACAGCCTACAATCACAAAAATAACAGTCAAACTCGATTCATAATTCCCTGTAACTACAAGGAATTCTCACCATGCCAAGTGACTGAAGTGAGAGTCAATGGAGCAGCCGATAACTTCACAGTTGATGCTGCGGAACTCATCTGCCCTGTCACTGAAAGCCACAATCTCAGTAGGGCACACAAATGTGAAGTCCAGAGGGTAGAAGAAGAAGATCACATACTTCCCTAAAGAGCACAGGGGGAAAATGAGGACAGCATTAAGTCTGGTTAACCTACATAAATGTCTTCAAAAATATAAAAACCTTGTTTTTATTCTATATAAACTGAAAAGATTGGGTCTATATTTATTGTAAAAACAAAGTTAGATTGAGTAGATAAATCCAATTACTATCATTGTACACAGACTGTCATAATAACAGTTACCTCTGTAGTCTGACAGCTGGATGTCCTTAAACTGTCCATTCACTACAGCTGTGGCTTTGAAGTCTGGGGCAGGCTTGCCAATCTTAGCATTTCCAGCGGACATGGTGGTGGTGATAAATGACTGTGGATGAGATAGCACATACAGTTACCAGAAAATTCCTGATGTTCACAAACCATTATATTATTAAGTGCAGCTGGGTGGAGCCTGAGGCACAACCTGGGGCTGTGATAGCAGCAAAATCCTTTGGCAACTTGAACTTAAGAACAAATATGACATTCAGACTAAAAAGTGCCAGGTGCCTGAGGTTTGAAACAGACACCCAGGTTTTGCATCACTTTGGTGCATGGTTCAAAAGCTTGTAAAGTCACATGCAAGTCATGTTCAGCCAGCAGGGAACAATAGCCTATTAGAAGGCTTACATAACCATGATAAGGCAAACCAATAAGGGGGTGCTTATTGGCTGTATACACGTTTTTAAATGAGTGATATTCATGCAATCATTTAGCTAGGCTGCCTGTCTGCAGTTTTACCCTGCAGTTACATAGACATGTAAAAATATCATTAAGTTTCATTTTTAAACCTTTTCACAGAAACCATAAATGGCTGACTCTTTGAAACTGATGTAATTCGATGGTGCAGTGAAAGAATTGTGTACAAAGACATTTTCTTTATTTTTCTGCCGTCGTCATAATTCAAGAGCAGACAAAAGCTATGACTCCTTTGTCGTCTGGATTGGTTTGTGGTGCTAAACGCCGCAGACATTGCTTGGTCAAAGTTCACCCGTGTAACTCAAGGTTTTAAATTCTACAGCCCTCTGCCAAACGGTGTCGCAGCAGCAGCAGAGGTCGAACAAAGCGAGGGGACATTGGCCAGTCTCTCCTGTAAGATGCAGCACGGGGACAAAGACAGAGACAGGCCTAAACACTTAAGAAGGAGGGGAGAAACATACCCAGACTGCCTGGCTAGCTAAACGTTAGCTTCACCTACTACACCGGTTTCTTTAGCTGCTCTTTGTCCCCCGCCTAAACTGTTACTACTCCCGGCCGTGCTGAGCGGATATTGTGTGAAGCCCTGAAAGTGAAACATGAGACAAAAGTATATTTCTGACTCACCTGTCTTTACGCAACGCCGTAGAGAAGTTGGCAGAGCGGAGGTCTGCTGCTGGCAAGAGGAGAGAGGACTCAAAGGGGGGACGGCTGCGTGCAAGAAGTAGGCAGGAGCAGCTGTGGCCACCGGAAGTGAAACAAGCTTCTTTCAAAGTAAAAGTTTGGGATTTGATCGTACACCTGTGTCACAGTGGATTCTTATTGTGGACAGGTGAACCAAATTAATCTTATGAAACTTAAAAATACATAAAATAACTTATATAATGTCAAGCACAAAGTCTGGAACACTGAACTCCATACACCTGGCACAAAGTAACTACATTGAGACACGTACTGTAATGAACATAAGATTTACCTTTATTGATCCCCAAAGAGGAAACTCAAGTTGACACAGCAGCATGGGGAGGGGAAATGTAATAATAAAATAATAGAAACAAAAACTGAAATAAATAAGATAAATTAGAAATACTATATTCAATAACAATATACAAATGCAATGTAGGCTGTTCTGTGCATGTGCAATTAAAAAAAACAACAACTAAGTTGTCATTGCAGTTTGTCCCTGTTCTATTGTAATATACAGATTGTCACTTTACTTTATTGTCATATATGCAGAAATAAACTATTTTTTATCAGTGTAATGACATTTTTAGTTTGCTGTCTCCCTATCCTTATGCCATCAGTTGTTTTGTCCAGCTGAAAGAATAAAAAATGTGTATAAAAATGAATTCATTTTCATATCCACACATATGCATAAAATTGTACAAATCCATACTTCCACTCACATAAAGTACATACATACAGTATATGCATCCATATATTCATACTGGGGTAGATAATGAGAATAAGAATTTTTCAGTACATGAACTCGTGTTTGACTGTGTGAGGGATGGAAAGAAAAACATAGTAGTTAAGGAAGGGAGACATTGCCATTTTTTCAGCCAGTGGACACCAGGAGAACTGATAGAAGGCAAAGAAAATCAGAAATGATGAGGAAGAAGAGGGAAAGTTAAGAGAGAGAGAGAGAAATCAAGACAGAGCTCTGACAGTGAGAGGGAAATATGAGTGAGTATCAGTTATCACAAGTTACCTGTCCAGCTGGTCCTCATGGTATGAAAATTGTTTATATTATACATGTATTTTACATCTGAATAAGAAATGGATATTTCCCAAAATGGTGCATTTAAGAGACATGGCTTAACCCCAGTTTAATAAATGTATTATTCAATTTAATAAATGTTTGCTTTAAATAAATATCCAGTAAATGACTACTCCAAAGTGTGAGTTAATATATTGTACAACAAGCTTTGTTTTATTTAAGATTGAATTCCCCCCCTTCTAGAAATAGAAATATCCAAGTCCAGGTGTGATGGGCCAGCTCAGCCGTAACTAGAGAGTTTCTCCAAGACCCTACAGCGAGGAGCCGGAGGAGTGAGTGATACAAAGCCCATTCATTGCTGGAGTACTCACAGTCCAAAAAGACAGCTTACTGTTTCCCCTGTCGACATTTCTCTCTGCCTGATGCTCCTAAGAGTGTTTTTACCTCCACTGAGGGGTATTGTAATTGGAAAAAAAGCCACATTTAAAAACATTTCTCCCGATGTGAAAGCAATGCAAATGCAATGTATGCATGGGCAGAGAACAAAAAAGGTATGACAAAAATCCCTCGCTGTTGGGGATAATGAATGAACAAAATAAGAAACAGGTGATTGAAAATCAAAACTACATTAAAGCACTAGCTGAGATTCTAATATGAACTGCCACAGAAAACACAACCCGTGGTTGCAGGGAGTCTCCTGATGCGGGAAAAAAAGGGTGTTTTCTTAGCTATGTTGGATGTGCTGGACAACAATAACCCTATGATTAAAAGAAAAAAAAAAGAGAAAATCTAATTTAATTTTTTAAGATATTGCTACAACAGTGTGGTCCATGAGAGCTCTCTGGAGTTTGCAGAGGCAGAAGGCCTGGATGCTGCTGCGTTAAGCACTTTCTTGAGAAGCATGTGTTGGAGTATAAGAAAAACCTTGTAGGCCAGGGCTAAGATGGTGTTGCTGCGGTGATCGGGCAATGTTCAACTGTCCAAGCGAAAATAAGAGACATAGCCAAGTATACTGTCTATGTTCTTTGCAGTGCACACAATTTCAATTTAGTCATAGTAGACTCTGTCAAAGGTGCAACTGATGCTGGAAATTTCTTCTCATTGTTAGAAAGACAACACATATTCATATCTGGGTCTTACAAACAGAACAAATGGTTGGAAGTGCAGCAGGGGATGTCTGATGGTGCACCAAGGGAACTGCAAAAGCTCAGTGATGTTGGGCTTGTAGCAAAGCATGTCACAATGTTAGGCTGCCTGCAATTGTACGAGTGCTTGAAGAGATTGCATCTGAGATCCATCCACAAACAGCTGTCGAAGCCAGAGGGATATTAGCTCAGATTGATCTGAATTTTGTTCCCTCCATCTCTGAAAGGTTTTGAGTGACTACATTTTTGTCAGATATGCTCCAGTCTAAAACAGTTGACCATGCTAAGGCTGTTGAGTTAACTGAAGCACTTAAATAGACATTAGACATTTTCAATGAACTGTGGACTGAAAACACTTGACACATGTAAAAGAAGTGACACTTCTACAACCCAGAACAACCCAACGAGGTCCACACGGACAACTAGACACTTCCAAGATTGTCTCACTGCTCCTACCCTTGGACATTTTCAAATCCTGCCCCGAACAACCATGTTTTAAGTTGGCCATATTGTGAAAAAGAAGCAGCCACGCATGAATTTAAGTGAATGAAATGTCTTGGTATCTGAATAGACTGATCATTGCACTCAAGTTGGACTTACGACTGACAGCTGATGGGAATAACTCATTCCTACAACTGCATGATAAATACAAATGAGACTTGCTCGTGGCGGTCTTTGCATAGATTTGGTGGCCCCTGGTGGTCTAATAGTGCACAAGACAGTATTTTGTGGTGGGTCATCTTTTTATATAGTGCATATCATACATCACAGTGGGTTTAAACAATGTTTTAGCCTGGTTTGTAGGATACAGAAAGGGATTGAAGGTGGCCCTCACTTTAGATCAGTCATTTTTATTGTTTTTTTAATTTATTTTTTTTATTGGTTTTAGTTTTGGAACATTCAACCGCATTAAGACAAGTAAAATAATTTTGTATGTTTGTGTATACACCTTTATATATATATTTATATGAAAATTGTGATTTATGTATGAAAATTGCTTACAAATAAATAAATAAGCAAATGTATAACTCTGCCACCTTTTAAAGTCTCCAGCCTCCTGCCACTCAACGAGTATTTCTCTAGATCCGCACCTGATTCACAACATGGGGGGAAATCATGCAGCAGGATCTGTTATGAAATATAGGAAACTTATTCCTTATTTTGTTCCTACCCAGTCAACATAATTTGACATTTACATTACACTGCTATATAGACTTTCATACAACTTTTCTCACCTGTTTAACTAAAGAGCTATAGCAGCTTTTCAGATCTACCAATGACAATGGAGTAAGTTAACATTACTGTTTAAACCACATTAAAGTTAGCTGATTGTTACATTAACCGCTCTAAAACTTAACACGTCCTGATGGGCATTTTACAATTAATACAGATTATTACACTTCCGCAGTACACTTAACCTCAGTCACACATATAACAAACACAAAACAAACGTCGCACTTACACTAGGTTAAGTTTTCAAATAGCGCTAGATTGGTAAGCGAGGTGCATCTGTAATTCATATTCAACACACCATTATAAAGGTGAAGCCGAAAACTGATTAAAACTAACAGAAAAACTATGAGAGGGAAAACGCCTACTCCACCGACAAATATCAGTAATTATAACAGCTGGGTCTAATATCAGTAATTATAACACAGCTAAGTCTAATGTGATTGGAACTGAGTTCTCCTTCCTCATTCAAGCACTGTAAATCGCTTCTCACCATACACGTCAATCAAACCAGGCCGATAGCCGTCTTAACTTAAAACTATTGCGCGTCTATATCACTTTGTACGGTAAAGAGTGTGGGCGCCGACAGGGTCTTCGTGGTGCATTCAGCACACCTCGTAAACTCTGAAACCTATTCTAGAATGGCCATTAAGGTTTTTTTAAAATGGGGAAGTTTCCATTTTGTCTAATTTTTCCTTTGTTGATGGATGTGTATGGAAGGAGCTACCATCATATTCAAACATAATTTGACCGTTTATTGACAGTTTTCTTTCTGTGTCCGGTGAGATCCCCATCATGTTATCTCCGTGTTGTTTTTAATGATGGTAGCTCGTTAAATGCACCCATGTGTATTTTAACAAAGAAAAAAATAGACTCGTCTTAAACAACCTTCGTCACCATTCGAGTATAGATTGCTGAATTTACGAGGTACACTTGAATGAACCATGAAGCCTGTTGTGCCCACACGCGTTAACGTACAAGGCGATGTAGACGCGCAATCGTTTTTAAGTTGCGTTAGAACAACTGCTTTTCTGATGCGTAGATGGCGTAACCGTTTTGACTAATAATGTAACTCTAGCCGCACATGAACACAGTAGCTTCGGCCTCAGACTCTTAAGGCATATGTGTTTGAGCAAAATTTCCCGATTCTGTACGTCAGGCCAGTTCCGTCACATCCCGTTTCGGTCCGAAGCCCGAGACGGTTTCGACGGACTGCTCTCAGTATGACCCACCGCTGACAGATATGCGCCAGCTCTGTTTGACACTTCACTTTTTCAGAGGTGCTAAATTGTAGAACAGCTGTACAAATCAAGCCGTCCGTCTATTTACAGCACTTCTCTTTTTCGGTAATGGCTGGTCCTGCATCAGCAACAACACATACTATGGGAGCGGACGGAGCCTTGACACCTTGTGAAGTGGTTCCCTCAGTCCCGTGCTCTGAGTGCTGTGGCTCCTGCCTGAGGAACATCAGAGGCTTCATCCCGCTGGAGTACCGGAATGAGACAGTCCAGCTGGTTAAACTAGCGGGGCCGGTGGTAAGCCTGGGTCTGAGCGCCTGTCCTGTTGTACAGAGCTGGAAAGTAATAAAGTACAATATTCTGGCACTAAAGAAGTAGTTTCAAGTACTTGCAGTTTTAGGATTCGTAAATGGCTTCAAAGTATTCTTTCAAATTTTCGACAACATAAGTCACGTGAAGAAGTCACGTGAGACTCCACATGAAGGTGAAGCTGAACAATTCGTAAATCAATTCAAGGGGGGAAAAAAATGCAAATGACTAAAGTGCGCCACATAATAGATCGACATAAACCACAGTATGGCAGTAAAGATAAGGATTACCTTCAGAAAATTTAAATTAATTCAACCACAAGGTTTTTCAGTGTGTTTGAAACAAAGGAAGAGGCATGCATTTATTAGAAACTCTGAAACACTATAGAACAACACATCTCCTCAAAGCTAGTGCTTTTCGGGTCAGGATGCATGGAAAGAAGGAAGGCCATGAAACATCAATCCAATTCAACAAAAGGTTTATTCTCAAATAACTGTTTCAAACATGAAAGGGAAAACACACATGGGCTGCTTGTTCTGAAACGACAAAGTGTAAATGTAAAATTTAACACAACAAATCAAAGTAGTCCCATTTTGTACTTCCTAAAGACATAAGGATAAAGAAAGTTCTCCAAGACTAACAGACCAATTCTAAGAATTAAAGAGTAACAAACTTCTCTTACCAGAAACTGCCTCCCCATGTGAAGGTGAAAAAGAGTGAATGAGTGGAGTGAAACCCTTAAATAATTTTGTAGTGCCCAGGTGAATGAGGCGTGGTAAGGGTGAAAACAAGAGCCAATCAGTGATAAGGAAAGGAAAGGAAGTGAGGAAGGTGAAGAAAGGAAGAGGCAAATGAAAGAAAATAGGGATCTTTACTAGTCACTGTATATATTACACAGGGTGGTTTGGATAGTTTATTTGACTTTACTTGTGTTTCAAGTACTGTTTCAATACAAACCAGTTTTTTTTTTATATAATCAATATCTGGCGGGTGTTTTGTTTGTTTTTGTTTTCCAGCTCATTTCCCATTTGATGGTGTTCATGATCAGTATCATCAGTATGGTGTTCTGTGGTCACCTGGGGAAAACAGAACTAGCAGGGGTATCACTGGCAGCTGCGGTGAGGAGACTTGCTGTTATTTCCCTCTCTAAGCTTGCCTTTGAATTTTTAGCATTTGGTAATAGTGTTCCTTTGTCAATTACAGGTGGTTAATGTCTCTGGTATTTCTATTGGCACTGGTTTGTCGTCGACTTGTGATACCCTCATATCTCAGGTAGCGTCTTCAACAAAACAAAAGTTGTTCTTTCCCCTTAAAAACAGCTCAGCTATGAGCCTTTGTATCAGGTTTGTTTTCTTGACCCAGTCGCACCCTTGCTTGTGATGGTGTGGTGTATTTTCTTATTCCACTTCTTCATCTGTCTGCCTGTTTCATGCAGACGTATGGGAGCGGTAACTTGAAGCGTGTGGGTGTGATTCTCCAGAGAGGGATTCTGATTCTCTTGCTGGCCTGTTTCCCCTGCTGGGCCGTCCTCGTCAACACTGAACCTCTCCTGCTTGCTGTCAAACAGAGCCCAGAGGTCGCCAGGTGAGTCTCAGTGAAATTACTTGAAATATTATTGAAATCACGGTATGGCCTAGTGCAATATCCAAATTGCAGGAGCTGCAATTTTTTGATGAAGGTAAAATGTGTCACAAAATACCATATTTGAAGCAATTTGTTGCTGCAGAGACACCCTTGTCTGTGAATCATATTCTCCAGACATAAAGGGACATGTTTGTTTGGTACAAGCACAAACAAAAACCTCTTCATCATCATTTTTATATTTTTTTCAATGAAAATCAAATGCAGAAATGACAGTTCCAGCTGAAACTGTGATTCAAAACAGAATTGTAATATCTGCCAAAATAATTGCAATATGATTTTTCTGCATATCGTTTTTGCCCTAGTTCTAACCTTATTTAATGATACACATTCACCATTTTAATCAGTACTGTTGCTGGACTTAGCAAGAGCCCTTAGCTTTCACACTCACCTAACCTGCACCATCTTTGAAATATGGGAGGAATATGGAGAAACCAGAATATGATATTTCCACACGTGCCAGCAGCGAGTCATACAGAAGACAACAGTGCTAACTATTGAGCAATAGTTGTAGCGACTTCATGGAAACTAAACTAAACTAAACTAAACTAACTACACTAAAATTCGCTGAGAGGCTGAGGTCGGGCCTGGTTTGAATTGTCTGACATGCTACAAAAAGATTCGCTGCCAGTCCAAAATACGTTAACGAAAAAACCTCTATCAACAAAAAGATGAACTTATTACTTCACGCACAAATTTATGATATAAATAACCACAGCGATCAAAAGGAAAGTGGCGGTCAACCAAAAATACAGCGACCCACTCTCCATAATCGCCTTGAAAGCAAAATAAATGACATTAATAAGTGATATCACAAACACTAATGAATAACAATATATAAACCACAAAGTCCATTCCTCTGGGAAAATAATTCATGGCTCCTACAATAGTACCTCCCCTGAGTTTGTTGCTGAGAGAAACCCACCTGAAGTTGTGTTGATTCGACTTCTATATGTTGCTATGTCACACATCAATTATACATAATTAATTAATCCAGTCTAACACATATGTTTGTCTTTTTTCCATCAAGTCTCTCTCAGTTGTATGTGAAGATCTTCATGCCTGCTCTGCCGGTGAGTTTGTGGCCTTCTGTTGTGTTTCCTTCACAGCCCTGTGTACTTGCGTCCAGTTACAGTAGGGGGGGGTGATATCAATATCATCTTCTATCGCCACTATGTACATTTATATCACAGTACTATCTTAAAATACATTTTCCGGCGACTCAAATGAGAAAACAATTGTAGATGAAATAGCCTAAAGGGAATGTTTCTGATTAATCTTGTGAAATAAATACATAATACTACGAATCAAGGTATTTGCGTGCGCTTCTTCTTATTCCATATTTCCATTATGATGTCCTGCTCACTGATTTGCAGCATTGCCTAATGCAACAAGGGAAATTTGAGCTTTCAAATATGTTCATGTCGGTTTTACTGTGGTCTGTTTTCTTTCTTCAGGCTGTTTTTATGTACGAGCTGCAAGCGAAGTATCTTCAAAATCAGGTGCAGTCTCTTATGACAAGACTAATGTAATGTATTAATGGCACTTAATTATGGCTGACACATAATAACTAAAATCAACATTAAGACTGACATTAAGTTGTGCTTGTGTTTTACAGGGAATCATGTGGCCTCAGGTTGTAACTGGAGCGATTGGAAATGTCCTTAATGTAATCATCAACTACATCTTCCTGTATCCCCTGGAGTGGGGTGTCGCGTGAGTGTTTGCACCACTGTGATTATGGGGAGCAGTAATTATTAGTGTACTAGAGATTATCTCATGGTCTTTCTCATAAGCAGAATCAATATGTTTACTCTGGCAGTTTAACTTTCTGTTCATCTGGTCCAACACTTCCAGAGTAAAACAGGCACAAGCTTAAATAATCTCTCCTACCTTTGGATAACTGTTAAGCTTTCCTGACTTTCACTTTTCCACCACTTAGCTCATTTGTTTCATCCATATCGCTGCTATTTTATCGCTTTCAAGCAACCAAATGTCAGCAGGCTGAGCTTATTCATTGAGAGGCTTAACGTTGTGTTTGATGACAATAAGCTTGTTAGCATATACAGGCTGTCTAAGCCCACTCTCCCTCTTTTATCTCCAGAGTTAGCGTTGTTGTTGTAAAGTTCCCAAAATGAACATCTCTGGATTTTTCCACAGATGTTACCAACACTTCTAACTCATCTGTCTTGAGGTAAAGTGTCGGGTGTTGTTTTAATTCCATTTTTGTGAGTTTCAACGAGAAATCTAAACACCACCTCAGTGAGATGAGGGAAGTAGCTTTGGTTGCTAGGTAACAGACATAAAAGTTAATAACTGATGTTGGAATGTGTAGTCAAGTGATATAATTCAAGTATAAGTAAGATAAAATGGGATTCCTAAAGTTAGTTAGCGTTTGCTTGTGTAAAACCAAATTGAAAGTTTCTGTAATACGATCCCTGGAATGTTTTTGGATTCCCATGAAAGTTGGTTCATCAATTCATCATTCATCCTTCTGACTTTGATGCACTTCTTACTTTGCATGAACCAGCATTAACATGTGCAAGTTTCCACCTGTGCAACACTTCAGTTCATGACATGATACCTAAAAACCTAATTCTCAAGTTCTTATCCGCCTCAGCTGTGAAAAGTCTCACTTGGATAGGTAGAGGTGTGTTTTCCTTAACAGACCACATGCTCTCATGCTAAATGCTGCACATTCATTGACAGCTTATATTTGACATTGTGTTCAGTACAGATGTGGCTGCTGGCAGCATTAAGAGGATTTATGTTAGCAAGATTTATTCAGAAAACAAAACGACATGTAAAGAATTATATTGCCAGACTTTTGACATGGAAGAAACTGGTGATGCTCATCAAGCAAACAAGTCATTCAAATCCAACATACAGGCAACATACATGTACGAATTAATGTTCTATTTAGAAACACTCATGAGGTCACTTTATATGTTAGGGTGAGCGTCACATGTTTTCTTGCTTCCATTGTGGTAGTATTTGCAGTATTACAGGACTGCTGAGCTGGATTATGATGTAAATCACTGTCAATCACTGTGAGGTGATTTAGCAACGATCTGAATTACCATCTGTATACAGAATAAACATGAAGAATAATCCGTAGTTTTAGTCTATAAGAGCTGCCAGCAAAATGTGAATGACAAAAATGTGATTTTCTGTTTTCTACTTTTGCTCTAAAACCTGCTGGTTCTACTGAAGTGGATCTGCAGCAGCCAATGCCATCTCACAGTATTTGCTGGCTCTGTTGTTGTGTGGTTACATCTGTTGGAGGGGTCTGCACAAGGCCACATGGGGAGGTCAGTTCTCTTCTCACTGTTGTTTGGACCACGACATGAGCTTGCTGTTAAGATATCTCCTTTTGTCTGAATTCATTTCAGACTCATCCAATTCCTTCCTTCTGTTTCATCATTGACGTCTCTTGCAGCGTGTTAATCGGTTATCCTTTATAACCATTCCAGTGTGTAATTGTTTATAAATCTAAGTTGCACTCTATAACTACAAACCTTTGACCCACAGGTTGGTCACTGGACTGTCTGCAGGAGTGGGGTCCCTTCGTCAAGCTGGCCATCCCCAGTATGCTCATGATTTGTTTATCATGGTGGATATTTGAAATAGGAGGATTCCTGGCTGGAGTGATAAGTGAGGTTGAGCTGGGTGCTCAGTCCATAGCGTACCAGCTTTGCATTACAGCGTACATGGTAACAGCTCTTCACTTTTTCCTGTCTTGTAATCAGTCATGCTAATAGTGTGTTGGTGACTGCTCCTATGAAACCTTAATTTAAAGAAGGCAGCTTTTATCACTTTTTAAAAAAAAAAATGATTTAAAATATCTTAAAAGCCCCTCAAAAAATGTATTTCCATAGTAATCATTTATTTTTTTTCTACCACAGTTCCCTCTAGGATTCTCTGTTGCTGCCAGTGTACGGGTTGGGAATGCTCTCGGTGCAGGAAACACAAAGCAGGCTAAGCTCTCTTGCAAAGTCCCCATCATCTGTGCATGTAAGAGCCAATGTATACAGCACATATAGCTTACATAACATTACACTCACAGAAAGTTAGAATGTAATCACAGGATCTCTCATAGCTGGGACAAGTGGAGGCTGGACAGATGTCACATCAGCACAAAAAACTTAAGAATGACGGTATATAAGAGGCATGCACTCAAAGCAGATATTACACATAGATATTACACACACATGAGAGTAGTAAAGGAATGCAGTGTTGATGAGGTGTAACTTTGCATACATCACATGGAACCTGAGAGAATTCATTCAGTCCACATTCAGTAAAGAATCATGTTTTATCTGGACTAATGTTTATGTATAATGTAATATTAAATATATTATTATGTTATATAAAACAGGTTTTTATTCAGCTAATTTATACAATTGCAACTTCAATTTAAAGCTCTTTTGTTCCCTATGTTTGCGCCGGTAGCAGCCATGGCCAGAGGCATCACTGTATGTACATACATTTACCTGGACTCAAGGATGAACCGATCAGATCTTCGTAGTCAAAGGTCAAAGGTCAAGGTCACTGTGACCTCACAGGACACTTTTTGGCCATAACTCAAAAATTCATACACAATTTAACACACATAATCTAATAGGATAAAATGCTGAAGTGACGACATTTTATATCCAAAAGGTCAAAAGTCAACTTCACCGTAACCTCATAATGTTCAACAAAAATACAGCCATTATTAAAAACTCATAACTCAGGAACATAACAGGAAACTGTGACCATGACCTGGTGACTGTAATCTTAGATGCCCACCTTGGCGCTTTGGTGATTGTATAGACGGTTGTAGTCTAGACTAACATGCATCTAAACTGCAACTGGACTGGTTGGCAGAGGCATACAACTGCGAGGTGTTAATTCTAGTCTCTGGTGTTTAAATATGTTCTGAAAAGTCTATTATTCCACATTATTAACAACATCCTTTTGTCCAACACAGTCATAGTGGCATGTTTTGTCGGAGCTAGTCTCAGCATCGCCAGAAATGTCATTGGATACATTTTCACCTCAGAGCAGTGAGTAAAATCTCTGACACAATAACCTTCACAAGTTATTTTGTGTACAAGTGTATCAGTATCTTAGTTGGTGTCCATGTGCCACAGCAGGCTTGGTTTCACAATGCTATTCAGGCAGTTGTAGATTAACTCATGTTCATCATCTTCATGCTGACTCACAAGCACTGGTCTGTGATTGTTTAATGAGCCCCAGTTATGTTTAACAGGTGTTTTGGTTCATTACTGGTAAAGCTGAATTTAACACTGTGAAGACTGCTGACAGCAAATAGATTTCTTTCACTTTTATCACCTGACTGAATGAATAGCACAGTTATCTATTTATTGTTATTTATAAGTAAAAACATAACTTCCCTATGCCATACTGAACAAACAGACGCTGTACTGAGGTTGGAAGGCACTGATTTAAAATGCAGTTACCTCACTAAAGAACTCAGATATCACCTCTTGTCTTTTAATGATACATTTCAGGTGTGATTGTCTGTTTCTGTTTGCATCTAACAAAAATCTACATCTGCGTCTTTTTGTAGAGACATTATTAAGAGGGTTGCTGATGTCATGCTCCTATTCGGTTTCATGCATGTTGGTGATGCCACTGCAGTGAGTAACAATATGCAGTTAACTTTTCATGCAAGTTATCCGTGAAGCAT
Source organism: Seriola lalandi dorsalis (assembly GCF_002814215.2). NCBI lineage: Eukaryota > Metazoa > Chordata > Actinopteri > Carangiformes > Carangidae > Seriola > Seriola lalandi. The sequence continues at coordinate 271,244 of NW_019524495.1, read as the reverse complement.
TTTAGACATATTGACATACAGTCCAGAATGTGGTTTGACCAAATGTCCATAAATGTCCACAGGGTGTGGCTGCAGGAGTTCTCAGAGGAGCAGGAAAGCAGTTGTTTGGCGCTCTGTGTAACCTGATAGGACTCTACCTCATTGGCTTCCCCATCGGTGTGTACCTGATGTTTGCGGCGAAGATGGGGATTGTGGGTAAGAACAAACTACTAATAACACTGTCTTGTAGCTCCTGATTGTTAACTAACATTTAGAGCAGCTAATAAAACTCTTCTCTAATTTTTGTGTAGGACTATGGACAGGACTTACTCTTTGTGTGTCACTGCAGGCGATTGTTTTCATCATGTTTTTGTGCAAACTTGACTGGAAAAAGACGACTGAAGAGGTGGGTACAGTAGCTGCAGTGCCTACTGAAAGTCATCATACCACTTTGAAGTAGTTGCTTTGCCTTAACTCTCCTATTGTGTTAGAGTCAATTTTGACCCGTTTTCAAGTTTAGATGTGTTAAACATACCTTTAACTTTTTCAGATAAAAACAAGATTTCATTTCATCCGCAACAATGGCCTAAATATAATTATGATTATTAAATATATTAGCCGGGTGTTTGATCTGGAAGTTGACTGGTTGCACTAAAGGAAGTTTATGATGACAAACTCTAAGAGGCTCATCACTAAACCAAACCAGGAATTTCACAAGTTCATTTTAATACATTGTCCATAATTCATTTTTTAATTTTAATGTTATTTTCACTTGATACGAAGGTTATAATGTGCATATACAGCTTTAAAAAGTTAAGGGTGTTTTGTGACAACAGGTAAAGATTTTCACAGGGTATGATGATTTTCTAAAAGCACTGTACATCACATCACCAAAATGCCTCTTTGCAATTTTTTTGTCATAAGATGTATTAGAAGCTGAAGCACACGATCAGCAACTGTCCCTAATGTCTCCAATCAGGCTCTTGTGAGAGCAGGAGTCCAGATCACAGAAGAAAAAGAGATGGATGGGATGGAGCACCCAGGTAAGCAAAGGCACCCCCTTACTACTTCATTCTGTGCAGTACTTATATGAAACAACCCGTCTTGAGTCAATACTTGACTGGTTTTGTGTTAGTACTAAGAATTTGTTCTCAAACTCTGCCTCTAATCTTTAGACTCAGATCAGAGCCCGGCTCTGGCCAGTACAACTCTGTCCAGCTCTGTGAGTGAGGAGGGTGACACAGACCTGGAGGTGCTTGTTCCAGGACACGCTGAATTCACCACTACAACCACAGTGGGAGATGTTCTGTCAGTAAGACAGCTGGTTTTAAGGCGCGGCCTGACATTGCTTATCATGATCGTCATCCTCATCACTGGGATTGTAAGCAGCACCTTGCTGGTGAAACTGTTCAAATGACTCTTATCCTGAGAGCTCAGGTATATGAGTGTCAAAGTGCTGCTCGTGATGTTGATCCCACTGAGAATCAACACCCCACTCTGCAGCTCTGTGCAGCTTTCAGTCAGTCTCAGGCTTATGTTTTGGCTTCCTGGTCTGTCTGGATCCAGGTCTCAGGAACCTCCTCGTGTTTCCACTTTCTGCCACAATGCAAATGACGGGGAGCTGAAGTAAGTGACTTGTGATGAGTCAAAGAGCCAAAGAGAACCATATATTTTCCTCAGCTAGCAGACCAAACCAAGGCTAAAATGCAAGTAAATAGTGGACTTGTGTTTGTGAGTAATGTAGCATGTCAATGCTTGTTAGTGTGAGTTTATGGCTCAAATAAGTTTTATTGTAAAATATGTTCAGACTATCTGTTCAGTTTGTTTTAAAAGATTACTCTACTGATTTATATAACGTTGGTCATGCTCTTGTCTGGTCTTCTTTATTCCATGCATTCTTTTTCTTTGTCAAAACCTGGCGCCTACATCACAGCTCAACTGCTATAGTTTAGTCAGGGTGCAGGTGTGTTATGGTACTAGCAGCTAATGTAGCTGAGATGAGGAGTGGGATACAGAGGTCTGGTAAAGCGCACTGCTTTTTAACTCTACACCCCCAGATTTGTTTCATTTACAAACTTGTAATCTTCAGCCCCAACCAGTTCTAACAAAAAGGATTAAGCTATTCATTAAACCAAGGTAGAGCTGAAGTGAACTGCTCGTGTATGTGCTCTGTATGACTTTAAAACCCAGACCCAAGACGAGCAATGATCTTATCACATCACAGTAAAGACAACAGAGCATGTTGTCCACCAGCAATCAGCTGAAGGAGACTGTTTCTTTTTCTTTGTATGACTGTTGAAAATGAACTCACTCAAGATGAAAAACACTGACTAAAGTGTCACATAGGACGGACTCTAGACAGGTTATATATTATAATTTCAAATTACCAGCAATTTAAAGTCTGTCAGATGGATTATGTCACATAACAGTCTCCAAACTGTGGAAATATTGTTCTAATGCACTTAGACTGTTTTCTGTATTGTACATTTTAAATGAAAGTATGTTTGGATTCTTGTTTCATTTTCTTAAATCTTAATATATATTATAGGCCTACACGAAATTTAAAATGATTCTGTACCTGCCCATACAGACATGTAATATATGACATATATGTCCCTATATCAAGAGTGGTGTTGCCATATATAACTTTTTATTATCACATATATACACCCTCTATATTAGTATATATACATATACATATATAAATAAACACACATACACACACACACACATATATATATATATATATATATATATGTCGATATATGAAGGTTGATCCCATTTCTAATACGTTTCATTTATAATATTTTACATACATATTTTATATGTTCAAATTCAATATACGTACATACATTAGGCTACATATGCGTCCATGGGTCTACAGCATTTAAGTATAGGAGATCCTTTCCTGTGCATTTAAAAGTACATATTTGTAATTATTTGCTGATCCTCTCGTGTCTGAGCCCTAGATTTGAATTAGACCTCGTAAATAACTGCAGAGTGAAATTACTTGACATCTGCTGCAGTTTTGACTCATGTTTACACCACAGCAGTGAAGAGGAAAACGCTGTTTCAGCCCGCCAGATTGTAACACTGATTAAGCCTGAAGCAAAGCCTGGAATTGGGACCACTTGGTCCAAGTGTTTTTTTTTTTAAACTTGGTTAATTTCCTTAAAATAAACCTTTTATTAGCTTTAGAGAACACGCCTTGATTGTTGTAGTATTTAGAAATCATTATTTGCGTTTAATATTAATGAATATCCAAGTACCTTTTTTCAATAGTGTCAGGAGACATTCAAGTATGACTGTATCATTACACACTGTGACAGAGCTACACATTCAGGCAATGTGTTTACTCCGAGTCTAAGTAAACCGAACCTCAGCATGTGCTCTTAAATGCAACATGAGATCTGCCCAATGGTAGTGACGCCTCAACAGGCGGGCACTGGGTGGACCCTCCGCAACCACACGGCTCAACCCCTCCTCTTACCGCTGGTTATGAAGCGCGTGTGACCTGAGAGGCCGGACTGTCTGTAGAGAGCACCGCAGGTTGTTAAGTTATGGACGCTTCTGGCAAAACACCTATTAAAAACAGTAAAGGAGCGAAGGAAGATTTAAAGGCAGGTGAAGTGGCTTCTCCTGCTCAGGGCGGGAGCTCTTGCCTGAAGAGCATGCGGAGCTGCATCCCGCGGGAGTACCAAATAGAGCTGGTACAACTTTTCCAACTAGCGGGGCCGGTGGTAAGACTGAGCACCTCCAAGTGTACTCAATGTGTGCTATCTGTGTGTGTGTGTGTGTGTGTGTGTGCGTGTGTGTGCGCGTGTGTGTGCGTGCGCGCGCGCGTGTGTGTGCGCGTGTGTGTGTGTGTTGACCCTGAACTCCAGCATTTGAAATTAACCTGTAGCTGGTGTTTAAGATCTGACTAAACCTGGATCTAGTCTGACGGTGTTGAAGTTTCTAATACTGTGCATGGTATATATATATATATTAGTTATCTAAATTTACTGATGCAGTATATGTAAGTAAATAAACTCGACTTGAATTCAAGGCCCTTCTTTAAAATAGGAACCTTAGCATTATGTAATAATATAGATGTCACCTTGACAGTCTGAGAGACCTTTAGGTGTTTTTCTGCAAACTTCCTGAGGAGAGGCTTCAGTCTGCCATAAAGCCCAGATCAGTGGAGTGCTGGTTGTCCTTCTCGAGGTTTCTCCATCTCCACACAGGACCTCTGGAGCTACAGTTCTTGGTCACCTCTCTTACCAAGACCCTTCTCCCTGTTTGCTCAGTTTGGTCGGGCAGCCAGCTCTAGAAAGAGTCCTGGTTGTTCCAAACTTCTTCCATTTAAGAATAAAAGAGGTCACTGTGCTATTGGGAACCTTCAATGCAGCAGAAAGGTATTTGTAGCTTCCCCAGATCTGTGCGGCGACATAATGCTGTCTCTGAGCTCTGCAGGCAGCTCCTTCACCTCATGGCTTGGTTTTTTGCTCTGATAAGCATTGTCAACTGTGAGACAGGTGTATGTCCTTCCAAATCACGTCCAGTCACCTGAATTTACCACAGGTGGACTCCAGTCAAAGTGTAGAAACACCTCAAAGATGATCAAGGGAGAAACCTGAGCTAAATTTCAAATGTCATAGCAAAGTGTCTGAATACTTCTGTCAATGTGACATTTCATTTTTTTCCTTTTTAATAAGTTTGTAATAAAATTCTGTTTTAACTTTGTCATTATGGTGTATTGAGTGCAGATCGATTAGGGAAAAAATATTTTATTTTAGCATTAGCCTGCAGCATAAAATGTGAAAAGTTAAAAGGGTCTGAATACTTTCTCAATGTGCTGTATTTGTGTTTTTTTATTTTAAAATTAAATGATAACTCTTCGGTCTTTTTTGAAAACGTCCATGTTTATTTTTGTATGAATGTATCTGGCATTTGTATGAAATAGTAAACAACCTTAAGTTGTTGTGTTTGTTTTGTTCCAGGTAATTTCCCAGTTGATGGTCTTTATGCTCAGTTTCGTCAGCACAGTGTTCTGTGGTCACCTGGGAAAAACTGAACTTGCAGGAGTATCATTGGCAATTGCGGTGAGGAGACTTGCTTGAGTCTTATCTGTGTTTATCCTGGTATCACAGCCAGTACTTGCTTTAATCTGGTCATGTAAATGTTTACCCTGAATTTTGTTTTGTTGTCATTTGCAGGTGGTTAACGTCACTGGTATTTGCATCGGAACTGGTTTGTCGTTAACTTGTGATACCCTCATATCTCAGGTAATGTCCACACCAGAGGTTGTTCTTTCACTGTTTATCTAGCCAAGACAAACACAACCAGTACTGCTGGGTTCCCAGGTCGTCCTGGGGTCCCCTTAAAAACAACTCAACAATGAGCTTTTGTATCATGTTAGCTTTCTTTGACCAGTCATATCCTTGGTTATTGGTGTGGTGTAAGTATCTGTCTACCTGTTTCATGCAGACGTATGGGAGCGGTAACTTGAAGCGTGTGGGTGTGATTCTCCAGAGAGGGATTCTGATTCTGCTGCTGGCCTGTTTCCCCTGCTGGGCCGTCATCATCAACACTGAACCTCTCCTACTCGCCGTCCAGCAGAGCCCCGAGGTCGCCAGGTCAGTCATTACTCAATCCCCAAAACAACACAGGCCTTCAGCATCTCTTTCAGTGACATTGCTGCTGCAGATGTGGATTTTTATCTGGACAATCTACACTTTTAGAAATGGAATGAGTATTAATTAATTTATTTACTTACACTTACCTTACTAGGCCACTTGGGGGCAACAAAAACAAGCTGTAAACACAACACTGACATATCACCTTTGAAGTTGATCTGGCAAACTTGTTAGCAAATAGTTGCTTACACATCTAGCAGATAGGGAGTAACAATGGCCTTCATTTAGAGTTGTACTCCTGGAAACACTTGAACGTGGCTGCCAATCTGTTTTCTCTTTTTGTTCTTCAGAACAGACTTTTCTGACAAAGTGGTTTGACTGTCTGTAGGATAGGATACATCAGCTATTTTACAGTTGTGAATATTAAATTGACTTTATCAGAAGGGCCTCTCTGTCCTCAGAGTGTAGCTCCGCCCCTGAATACAGTTTGTTTGTGGCTCATAAAATCAAAACATTGAGCTAAAATATGCTAAAATGTTTCTACACCTTGTCATTTGATCCATTGTTAACATAAAAGTGTTGGTTATAGCAGCTTTAATACACAGCCAGCTGCTAATACTGTGGCTGCTCATCCTTACTGTGACTGGTCACAGCAACTTTTAATGGTAGTTCCAAATGCCTTTTTACAATAATATAATTTCAACTAATTAATGAACTAACTTGAATTTATGAATTATTAATTTAAAGGAACAAATGATTGATTTGTGCATCTAGTTTACATTACATGCAAACATTTGCTAAAAACCTTGTTACTGCATCTTTTGATGTCAACAAAACTTTTGTCTGTATTAGAAATAATCTGTTGTTCAGAGATGATGGAAACAACTCATGAACAACATCATTGGCACAAATTATCAGGGTATAATCAGCTTTGTATGAGATTGAGTAGTTCAAAACACACTTTTGACTGGTAAGTGTTTTAGTTAGACTCTGCATTCATACAGATTCAGTTGTTTTCGCCTCTAAGGGACAGCAATGGTGGTGAGTTGGTCAGTCCAACACTTTGGTTCAGAGTGAACTGCCTTGCCTCTAGGGTCAAAGTTGCCACAAACTTTGATAAAGACATTCACTAAAAGAAGAATCCTAAAGTCTCATAACCTCATACATGTTCATTTTATGTGCCATCCCATGTCTCAATCCCACAATATCACATGCAAACATCCTCTTTTTTACTTTGTCTTTGTGCATGAAGTCTCGCCCAGCTGTATGTGAAGATCTTCATGCCCGCTCTGCCGGTGAGTTTGGTGCATTCTAGACACTAATGCAGTAGATACAAATCTCAAAGAGGGTTTCAGTTTTCAGGCATGTTAGCAGCATGGATGGAGGTCACACTGTCAGTCACCCCACCACTGTGGTCCAGACTTTGATGATCCCCAGACTTCATCTAGCACAGTGGTTCCCAACCTTTTCCAGCTGATGGCCAACTTGAAAATCTGACCCTAATCAAAAATGTTAGCAGCCCACATCAAACCCTGTAACAATACGGAGGTCTAATAATGCCACAGAGCACTTTTTCTTTTATTGATAACAGTCGTGTCTGAATTGAAAACAGGGGAAGCTCAATTTTTTCAGATCACTTGTCAATTCACCATCTGTCTCTTGACTCTCTTTCCTTTTAATTCTCCCTGTTTCTAACCACATATTCATTTTGACACTCAGTTTTTCCCATGTATGTAATCTCTTAGACTGAGAATGATTGTGTTGTTTTTGTTTTAAAACATTTAAAACCACCGTTCACACACACACACACACACACACACACACACACACACACACATATGTAATATTTTGAAAATGATTTGTTGGCCCACATGCAATACCTTCGCGGCCCACCAGTGGGCCCCAGCCCACAGGGTTGGGAACCACTGATCTACCCCCACAGGCAGGTATTTGGTTTGCTATTGAAATATCTTGACACCTATTGGATGGATTATCATGACATTGGGTTCACCATCATCAGATCAAAATTTTTAATTGTCAGATAGTTTATGACTAAATATTTGCAGAACTAAAACATTCTTATAAGCCTTGGCTGTACTTTGTGTTTACCACTGTGGTTGAAATCTTGTGAGCTGAAGGAAACATGATGACCAGGAGTTCAGATTTCTTCGGCAGAAGTGTTTATTGCGAAGTGACTGAGCAGAGCAGGAGTAAAGCCGCACCGATTTTTTTTAGGATGTCCTCTCCAGCATGCAGCCTCACAGAGCTGCTAGCAGGGCTGCAGACTCTTCTTGTCTTGTTGCTCATTTGATGCTTTCCTATGTCAAAGTGACACTGTTGCAATTTCATGTTCCTCCTGCAGGCAGCCTTTATGTACCAGCTGCAAGGGAGGTATCTTCAAAATCAGGTGACACCTTTTCTCATGTTCTCAAACTTTGTTGACAGAAACTTAATTTAGTCATCAAAAATTGATAATACTGAGCCAAGGTTGTGCTGTGCTTTACAGGGAATTATATGGCCTCAGGTGATAACTGGAGCAGTTGCAAATGTCCTAAATGCTATCATCAACTACATCTTCCTCTATCGTCTTGATATGGGTGTTGCGTAAGTTTCCCCGCATCATTATTATAATAGAGTTTAATGATTATTAGTGTATTATAACACTCAGTCCTATCAGCAGAAACAATTAAACTTGTTTTAATTTCTGCTTATAATGACTTAATGACTGTTGATCTTCAATAATGGTGGTCACTCCATCAGTCTGTCCAAGCCTGATTATCAGACTGAATATTGGGTAACAATGTAAATAGGTTTCAATTTATCTTGTCATTATGAAATTATATACCCTGTTTACAGCAGAATTAGCAGGTCTCAGTGGCTATTTTAAACATGGGTAAACCCGCTTTTACACTGCCAACTGAGTTTGCCTTTCTGTTTGGAGAGGAGACACACACAACTGAAAGGAACAATGTCATCACATGCAGTTACAGAAAACACACAAACACGGGGGAGAAACAGTGAGCTGTTAGCCACAGTGCAAACTCTCATCCCCGGGCTGGTGCTTCTCTCAGTGTCGGAGCCTCCATGTGAGACGCTCTGATCGGTGATTGTGTGTTTTTTTAAAACTTATTTTGGGACTGTCCTCACTCTTTCATCTACAAGCAGTGTAGCTGTGATGTTTCTGGTTTAACAGCACCATGCTGGGCAGGTGACATGTCTGTCTACAGTGTTTGAGCTATGAAAGACATCACAGCAGGAAAAGGCGTGACAGTTAGTGATTTCACCCGGGTGTTGTGTTTAAACTCATACTCGCCGAAGTCGATATAAATACCTGCCGCTGCTGCAGAGTCAATGCCGATTGTTCCCTTTTCCATTGCTGACAACCCGGCATGTTTCTCAACCAGTTGAAAAGGGGCTATAGTAACATCCTGAACACAACTCACATAGTCTAGTTTCTTCGCCAACAAAATGTGAATATGTGTCAGACACAACTTCTGTTTGTTTCTTCATTTCCTCTTTGCTCTAAAATCTGCTGTTTTTTCTTTAAGCGGATCTGCAGCAGCCAATGCCATCTCTCAGTATTTGCTGGCTGTGGTCTTGTATGTTTACATCTGCTGGAGGGGTCTGCACAAGGCCACATGGGGAGGTAAGATGTCTTCTGATCTTCTTATTTTTTTATGTATTAATTCTCTTATTCTCTTTAGTAATTTCATCCTCCTTCATTGTTGTAGTCTGCTGTCTTTCACAATAGTTGTCCATTGTAAACGTTCCTGTGAGCATTGATTGACAAAATGAGTAACACTCTGTAACTGTGTAATGCAATGTAGAGGAGAGGTTACAGTAGTGACATAGTTGCACTTACTTTTAAGCTCTATCATTTGTCAGAAGCCTGTTATGTAAGACGAGTTATTAATTTACTGGTAATACAGTTGTTCTAGTTGTTTTCTGATTTGAAGTAAAAGGTTGCATGACTAGTTATGAGTTGAGTGAACATTTTCAACCTAGTCTGGATTATACTTTAAGCCCAATTCATTTTTTGTCAAATACACCTGCAGTATTTGAATAATATTAAATGATGAACTCACATGGATAGATTTGCATGTGCTTCCTTTAAAATGAATTTAAAAATTTGATTCAATTCGAAAAGGTGGTATTGGTTTTTACACACTTGCTTAACATCTGGAACCCTGACCCTCAGGCTGGTCACTCGACTGTCTGCAGGAGTGGGGACCCTTCGTCCAGTTGGCCATTCCCAGTATGCTCATGCTTTGTCTGGAGTGGTGGATGTTTGAGGTGGGAGGATTCCTGGCCGGTGTGATTAGCGAGGCTGAGCTGGGAGCTCAGTCGATAACCTATCAGCTGGCTGTTGTGGCTTACATGGTAATTATAAATGCTGATTCTCTGATTGGTCGTTGCACCAATGAAATTATAGTTATGGAAAAGCTTTAATACACTTTTGGGTATTACCTATATATTTTTCCTCACAGTTCCCACTAGGATTCTCTGCTGCTGCCAGTGTGCGTGTTGGAAATGCTCTTGGTGCAGGAAACATAGAGCAAGCCAAGTTATCGAGTAAAGTCCCCATCATCTGCGCATGTAAGAACCAACGCAGAAAGTAATGAAACACCTTTAGCTCTTTGGCCCAGTGGTTTTATATGAAGCTCTAAAGTGTTCAATTTTAAATAAATTACAAAATAAATTACATGAATAATTTATGAAAAATACATAAATGAAACAATAGATCAAATGTTATTTTATCATTCTTATTCCATACGAAGAATCTTATAGGATTTTATTTTGTAATTGAAACTTGTAATTGAAATGGTGGGCTTTGGGAGCCAGTGCAGAGAAGCTAGTATGGGAGAAATATGATCTCTTTGCCTAGTTGTTGTCAGTGCACATGCAGCAGCTTTCTGGATCAGCTGGAGAGTCTTCAGAGACTTGTTGGGGCAGCCTGATATTAAGAAATTGCAATAGTACAACCTAAAAGTGACAAATGCATCTTTTGCATCTTTTTGAGACGGGATGTGCCTGATTTTTGCAGTTTTATGAAGTTGAGAGAGACAGTCCTTGAAGTTTGTTTTATGTGGCAGTTAAAGGACCTATATCCGACCATATAACACCTGTTCTGAGGTCGTTACATTGGCTTCCAGTAAATTTTAGAATTGATTTTAAAATTTTAAGGCCATACATGGTCTTGCTTGTGAGCTATGACCCAGCTTGACCCCTCAGGTCAGCTGGAATAGGCTGTCTGGTTACTCCCCGGGTCTCCACAAAAACTGGTGAAACACTATCCTCCTACACTATCATCTAAATCTGAACTGAAAACAGTCCTTTTCAGTTGCGCTTTCCAGTAGGTTTGCTGGTCTTAATTTACCATTTTTATTGGTTTTATATGTCTTTTTTTTATTTTTTTGGACTATTTATTATTTTTTAATCACATTTTATTCATACTTTCGTGTTTAATGTTTTATCTTTACACTATCTACATAGTTTTTGTGGTTGCAACTTCCTTGGAATGACATGTGCCATATAAATAGTTTTGCTTGCTTTCTTGCATATCCTAAATTCTTTGCATTGGTGCAGGAGGCCAGGGCAGTGCCCTCATACTGTTAACTTTCATGTCAGTGGTGTTGTCTGACATACATGTCCCCTGCCTCTGTTGAAAGCTAGGAGGCTTAACAGTTGCTATCAGATTTAGACTGTCACGCTACAATTTACAGAGGTTCAGTGAATCAGTAGAGGCTTACTACAGCACACATCATCAGGGGCCCCACTTCAGGCTCCTTGGGCAGCAGCAATGCACTCTGTCATGAGTCTTTATGGGAGGTTTTTGGGGGTTTATAGTTGTTATTGCTAAATGTGCCAAATATGAGTTGATTCAGAATAACTGGCCTTGTTGTTGTTTCTCTAGCTAACAGAAGCTAACTGGTTTTAACAATGTCTTCAGTGTTTTTTGCCTTTATTTGATAGACAACAGTGAAGAGGTAGACAGGAAACATGGGTAGAGAGAAGGGGTATGACGTGCAACAAAGGTCCACAGTCAGAATGGAACTGTGGATGCTGCTGTCATGTGTAACCATTCGGCCACCGGTGCACTCCTAATAGTTCACTTTTTTTCAGTAATTTAATATTGAACACTTTGGGGTTGGTAGTTTCATGGCCATAGATAAATCATCTTCATTCAGTGTGCAAGTTTTTTAACTATATATTTTGCTTTTTGTTTCTTGTTGTAGTCATAATTGCATGTTTTGTTGGAGCAAGTCTCAGCATCGCCAGAAATGTCGTCGGATACATTTTCACCTCAGAGCAGTGAGTAAAACCTTTGACACAATAACCTTTCACTTTGTTGCACAGAATCATTCATCTATAATGTCTATCTTTTTGTTGCAGTCTATCTGCCAGTTTCACATTGTTATCAAGACTTTTTCTACAAGGTCATCATCTTCATGCTGACTCACAAACACTGAACTCCTTACTGGTGATGCCAAAGCCGGCTAATCATATCATCTTCACAGATTCCACCCAGTTAGTTCCATTTCAGTGAACCTAAGCAAGCCTATTAACTTCAAATGATTACATAAGCACACTTTTCCCAGTTTGCAGTGAAATATAACAGGCTTTAACAGGGATCATTACTAACTATATAGCATTGTGATGGTGGGAAATTGACATCAGAACTAAACGAAAGTGTCAGAAGTTAAATTGTTATTCTAAGCAGAGAGGCTTTCTCAGCATCAAATCATGGCTGGACTCGATGTTTTTAAGGGGGCAGTGCCTGGAGCTCTAAAATGCTTTGCATAAACTGGATAAGTTGTATCCAAAGCACAATTGGAAGACTAAAAATGACCACACCATCAGAAGATCAATACATCAATCTTAGCTCCCTGAGAGATAGAAAAACAACATCATCACAGATACAGAATTTGCTAAATTCAAAACGCAAGACTCCAATCAGAAAAAGTACAGTTAAAAGAAGGCTTTCTTGTGGCAGTCTTAGAGGACAAGTAGCAATTTCTAAACCACTTGTCAGCAGGCGAAACAAGGCTACGCTCTGTGGGCTAAGAAATACCAACATTTCACAGTGGATGTTTTGAGATGCATGGCCATGAAAACATGGTGGTGGGAATATTCAAGTCTGGGGTGTTTAGCCTACTGTGGAGTTGGACACCTGCACAGAATTGACTGCAGCCCAACCCAACAAGTATCACTCCATTTCTCAAAGATATGCTACACCCTCCAGTTTGCATCATTGTGGAGGAGGATTCATATGGCTACAGGGTAACGGCCCCAAGCACACCTCAAAGCTTTGCAAGAACTACTTAGACTAAAGAAGACCAAGCAGTCCTGACTGTCATAGAATTTTCTCCACAGTCAGCTGACCTCAACTCCACTGAACAATTATAGGGGCACTTGGGAACATTGTCAGATCCTACGGGGATAACGTGGGTCATCAGATTTTGCGCAAACTCGTGGAGTCCATGCCAGCTTGAGTGCATGCTGTCATTAGAGTAAAAGGAAATTCATGTACACTTATCAAAGATTCTAGTTTTCTCTGGAATTGTAAAGCTGATATCATTTGTAATGAAAAAATAGAATTACAGTCAAAACAAATGCAAAATAAACACATCTTAACTAGTGATCTCAGACTTGTGGACCCCATTGTGTCGAAATAGAGATGAGATGAACTGAATCTCCATCTGTGTGTTTTTTAGAGAAATTTTACAGAGGGTTGCCGACGTCATGTTTGTATTTGGTTTCACGCATCTTGCTGATGCCGTCGCGGTGAGAAACAATTTCAGCAATAATTTTGTACATTTGAGATCTAATATCAACAGAATATTAACTGGACTGACGGAATGTTTTTGACCGGATCTGTTTGACGACGACAGGGTGTAGCTGGAGGAGTTCTTAGAGGAGCAGGAAAACAGATGGTTGGTGCTCTGTGTAACCTGGTGGGATACTACTTCATTGGCTTCCCCATTGGTGCGTCCCTAATGTTTGCAGCGAACATGGGGATTGTAGGTAAGGACTAACCAATAGTGTGGAGAAATTATATTTGCAGCCTTTTCTCCTGTTTGTCAAGTAACATTCAGGAAAGCCTTTAAACCCTCCTTTCATCTCTGTAATAGGACTATGGACAGGACTTACTGTTTGTGTGCTAATGCAGTCGATTTTCTTCATTGCATTTCTGTACAAACTTGATTGGAAGAAGGCTGCTGAAGAGGTGCGTACCTGCATCTCTTGACCAAGTTAAAGTTAAAGTTGAAGTTAAAACAAGCCATTAACAACTGTTCTTACTATCTATGATCAGGCTCTTGTGAGAGCAGGAGTCCAGGTCAAAGAAGAAAAAGAGATGGACAGGATTGAAAACACAGGTAAACACCAGCACACTAACTGAAACATCCCTTGTGTGGCAATTTAGAGTTAATACTAAAAGGTTCTCCTTCAAACTTCCAGACCCGAATCACAACCAGGCCCAGGTCAGTACAACTGCATCCGGTTGTGAGGGTACTGAGGAGGATCATACATACCAGGAGGTGCATGGGCCGGGCCAGAATAAATCCACTAATACTACAGTGGGAGATGTTCTCTCAGTAACGCAACTGGTTTTACGGCGTGGACTGACATTGCTGGCCATGGTCGTCATCCTCGTCGCTGGAATCTTCGCTTACAGCTTCCTCATCAAGCTGCTGAAATAAGATGCAGAGCTGGCAATCAGAGTGATGGTTGTCAAGTTTGGTAGCATAAAGTTCCACTAAACAATATTATTATGTTAGCACTGAATCACCTTGTAGTATGAAAGGGTTATTCATGCTGCTGATCCCACTGAGGATCAACAGTTCAGTCTGCAGATTTATACAGCCTTTAGTGCCACCGTCAGACCCTCTCATACTGTATGTAAGTAGACAGCCACACAGGTGACAAGAGTTGCACATAGATGGATAGATAGATAGATACTTTATTTATCCCCTAGGTGAAATTCATGATACATGTAGCAAGCTGAAGGGACCTAGGTATCTATGTTTGAGGAGGTGGCAGACCAAACCAGGGCTGAAATACAAATGATTAAACTTGGAGTATTGGGATGCTCATGTTGTAGATTTTCTGTTAAATGTGTGATAAACATCAGGCAGGTTTTTGCTATCATGATAGTCATGACAAAAGCTGATGTAGTGCTTTATGCCAGTGCTTTTTACTCTAATTTTTATGTCTTGGGGTTTTGTGACCCCTTGAGTTTAAAAGAAATGCAAATTAAATGAACCTGTTAGGACATGCCATGTTTGCTTCAGCATTCAGATATTAGCTGTGTCCCAATTCAGGGGTCACATCCATCAGAGGATGTGGTCTACAAAGGCATGGCCCTTCGTAGACCGCAAAGATCTATGAGATGGATTCTCGTTTTGCGTCACCAGCTGTGCCCGCCATTACTGTTGCATCACAAAGTGCAGCTCCTGTCAGAGGTTTTTTATCAGTTGTACCGTCAGCTGTTGAACAGAGCTGACACCCAATAACTAGATTTAAAAGTGTAATCCTGGGGCTCTCTGTTTGCGTTGCTTGCTCCCATGTTATTTTCATTACCCTTGAATGAATCTTGGGATATGTTGGGTCACAAAGGATCCACCTGTTGTTCAGGAAATTGACGCATTTCTCTGCCGCACTTGAAGGAGCCTTCAAAATGGGAGTAGTCTAGTTGTGCCGCTGTGACGCAATTGGCCTTCAAACACAGCCTCTGTAGGATGTGGCCCCTGAATTATGCCCCATAACAAGCACCAAGAGTAAAGTGCTGTACATGCTTATGTTTGATACAGAACATGCCAAAGTTCAGGATTGTTTCGTTGAGAGTAACAAAGAGACTTTTACAATCTGGTCAGTCAGTTTAAATGAAGACAAGTGTATTTTTCAGTAGGAATATATAAATAGTGACAACACATTCCACAGTGGGACAGCTGAGAGACATTAGTGCTCCTTATTTTCTCTTTAAAGGGTTGTTGTGCAACACCAAAACATAAAAAATGGGATATATACATATAGATACATACATATATATATATATATATATATATATATATATATAGTATATATATGTTTTTTTTTTTTAAATCTTAGTCAAACCTTGTATGTTGTTGTAGTACATATGTAGATAATATTGTTTTCCTGTTCCTGAAACAGTCTGTGGTTTGTAGTATGCAAATTGAATTGCATTTACTGTTCTCTAAATGTGTTCATCTCAGAGTGTTTATTGGCAAATACCAAAGACAGTAATCAGAGGGAAATTCAGCAATACCAAGGACATTATG
This sequence comes from Seriola lalandi dorsalis, assembly GCF_002814215.2. NCBI lineage: Eukaryota > Metazoa > Chordata > Actinopteri > Carangiformes > Carangidae > Seriola > Seriola lalandi. Next base: position 255,346 of record NW_019524495.1, on the reverse strand, counting down.
TAAGCAATACACTGACAGTAATTTATGAGTAGTATTCTCATCTCAGCTCATGTCTTCTCTCAATTTAAATAAATAGTTAAATGATTAATATAACTTGTTTGCTGTTTGTGTGTCTAAAATAGTACTTCAAATTATACCTGTCATTTGTGTTGAAAGTTGAATTGCTTTTGTGTTTTGTTTGTTTAGAAATGACCTACAACTAACCACCGTGTGTGTCAAAGGTGAGTTTTGTTACTGAATGTGTCTCCACAACACTCAAGTTTTTGCAGCATTGCCACATGTCACAGATGGGAACAACTGGTTTTGACAAAGTGCAGTGGGTAAAGTCACCGTGACACCTCCAGAATCTGAGCTGAAGCTGTGTTCTCCAGGATGGGTCCAGTGTACAGACAACGCAGAACCCTAAGGATAGAGGGGTCAGGGCCATAGCTACCACTGATATCATGTCTTCTGTATGTCTTCTGATAGTTTTGGGGAACTTGCAAAAAAAACCAAACTAAAATCTGTAACATTGTATGGTTTTACCTCGTACATCACAAACAGCTAAAGTATCACACACATCAGCACAACCTTCCTACATGTACATGAGGAGCGCTTCAATGCGTGTACTGTTGGCTGAGGGAGAGCAATACTGTAAAATTCTTTTCGATCCAATTCCAAGAATATTGATACAGATACTTTTTATTATTAAAAGCGGCCTATGTATTTTCATGTAGGGGAGAGCAGTGTGTCGTAATTAATGAGGTATATGCATCATCAATAGGTTAAATTTTAATACATTTTAAGGGACACAATGATTTGACAAAAGTTAGCAATCATTTTAAGAAGTGGCAGAATTTATGTACACATACATATTTATGTATGTAGTGAAGCAGAACAAAAAGTGGCTTCATTCATTTATATAGCATGTTGTAAAAAAAATAAAAAAAAAATAAATTAATCAATTATTTGTGGAGAACAACAATGCAACTTTTACGTTTATCCAGTGCAAATAAAAGCAAAAACTACCCTCAACGACTCTTCTGTCCTTCAGTTGGAGCAATGGTTCCTTTTTACCAGTAAGACTCTTCCATGTCCAAAGAAATATTCCCTGAGGCCTGAGCCCCCTTGTTGAAAGCCACTGAGTTAGATATCATTTAAGACAATCTGTGTCAGTCGTGCGATGCTGCTGGGAAGCAAGCACTTGAATGTCAAACTCTGCCCATATCTCACCTTTTGCTGCAGGTTGGGATGCAGCAGCGCCTGCAGGGAAGCTTGAGGTAGTCACAGTTTCCATTGCTGAGGCAGAGTTTGAGGCAGGTTCAGGAGCTGACACTGAAGTAGCTGAGATCTCGTTCATTAACTTTATTTCAGTGATGAGTCACCCTTTCATGTGTTCAACAATTGCTGCGCTGCTGAACCCAAGATTTTAAAATCCTGAGTCCAGGAAGGTGGTGACAGCGAGACTGTAAAAGGTTTCAATACCTTTGAAACGATATTGGCATTACAGTGGCAGCTCAGCAGCTAGCTTGCTACCTTCGTGCTCATAAGATGCAGTTGCTCTCAGAAGTATTGAAATGAGGAGCATCACCTTTGAAACTGAAACATGTTTTTCAGTTGATATCACTCTTGTAACCTCCTCAAAGGGTTTCAGGACATCAGTGGAGAGCCTGGTCGTGGACCCATCTTCCTCATTAAAGCACAGTGAGCTCTTTCTAAGAAGACAGAGGACTGTGAGAGGAAGATTCTTTCCACATGTCCCTTTGAAGCTGGTATGCTCATGATGTAGGAGATAACTGACACCAAATTTGGTAGATCAGATGCTTGAAATACAGCCATCCACCTCACCGCTACATCTTTGCTCCTCCATTGATCAGCATCCTGAAGCTTCTCCTGAAGGCAGTTGACTGTAGTGCCCTCATCATACAGCTGGTCCATGTTCAGTCTGCTTGTCAGGTTGCACTGAAGGTGATCTTGCCATCTTGGAGAGGGAGGGGCTGACTACAGTAAAGCCAGTTGCTGTTGGAAAAGTCAAACCATTTTTCAATGATGGATGTGTCAATGATTGCAATTAATTCTTCCTTTGCCTTGTCTGCATCAACTGGAGTAAGATGCTGCTGCCTCACTTTTGTCAAGTAGCCAAAGAACTGATCATTTCGCCTTTGTATCAGTTTGGCTCTAAAAAAAATGCATAATGGAGTACAGCTCTACACAGGTAGTCCCATTGGCCTCAAGCTTCTTCACAACATCTTCAAAAAGGGACAAAATGTTATTGCAGAAAAGAAGGTAAACCTCCACAACATCATGGTTGTCTTCACCCTGCATTCCAGCAACATCTGTGCTGAGCTTCAGCATAGTCTGGGGGGGATGGGATTTTCCATGAAATCAATCATTTTGTTCATTACTCCTTTTTCACATGTAAAGAACTGCACTGCAAGCGGAAATATTTTTTCTCTTTCCTTTGTTTGAGGCATCAGTTTGAACAGAAAACGTTGGAGGTCTCTATGATGTCAAAAAATCTTCACCACTTCCTGGCTAGCTGATAAACAACATAAAAAATTCAAAGATGCTACCTACGCCAACCGTTATGATACATCACTAATGTAGAGCAGATCAGACTCTCTCCAATGTTTCCTCTAACGCTAACCATCTCTATATGCACTGCTCTTTCACCTCAACCTAGCACAAGCAGTGGTCATGGGCGAGGCACAAGGCCTGATCCAGAATTTCTCAAAGAGGAAGAAAGCCTGCTTCAGCCCCAGTTTCATGTTATGTGGGAAGACCATGTCAAACAAAAATATCAATCATAGCAGAGTATTTTTTTACATAGTTTAAAACATGTCTGGAGAGGAACTTTAATCAGTCTGCTACAGTAACAGCCAATTTCAGTTAGAAAATATAACGTACCAATACTGAAGATCACATTTGACCAAACTGTTGATTTCACTAATGGATATTCCTTGCCTCTCTGTAAAGACTGCCAGAGTAGGCTACTGTGTCTCTGTGTCTGTCTGAGGCATTTCCCTCCGCCTCCCTTGTTTTCTGTTCCAGGTCAGAGTTCTCTGCCTCGTGATTTCTAAGTGTTTAAACACATTGATGGTACTGCCACAGTAGAGAACAGCCTTCTAAGTTGGCATTGTTTTCACTAACAGCTGTAAAATAGCTCCACAGGATGCATCTCCTTCTGTCAGCCGTCACTGCATTCCTGTGTCAGAGAGGGTAGGGTACGCTGCGCGTGCGCGACGCTCGTGTTTATGTTTGAGTGCGTGCGACAGGACAACAGTAGTGCAGACGTAAAGAGTGTGTGCACAAGTTTATAAGTTTGCAAAGACAGTTCTTCTCTTTGGTGAAATGAGTCGAACATAGTAGAGAGAAACCGAGACTGGTGTCGATGCTACTGACGCTAGAATCAATCGTCAAAAACGAGACGTAGTTAGTATCTATATTTTGGGATTGATCCGCCCACTCCTGCTGTGGGCTGAGGACTTGAACTCATTTCTAACGGTTATTTCTTAAAAGACGGTGATTTCTGGTTGGTCCTTGTTTGGAAACGACCGCTTTCATTAGATTCATTTGACACAATGTAACTGGTCGTGTCATAGTTTGAGTACCTGCCTTAACCACAACTTCTCCAAAAAATATAACAAACATCCATTGGAACGAGACTGCTTGATCAAACCATCCGTTATTCGTGTCTCCGTGGTCAAAACCAACCTTTTCTGTATTTCGAGTGCGCGATCTATCAAATTTTTACGGTAGTCGCACTGAAACAACTGCTGGAAATGACTTTTGAATATAATCTCACATGTAAAAGAAGTGATACTGGAACACTTAATTATTCTAGGAAATGACCTGCAGGAACATCGAATGATGAAGTTCAATGAAGTTTCATATACAGTATACTATAGTAATTAAAAGATACAAGCTGCAAATCCCACCAAGGAGTGACCCCGGATTTCAAAATAAAAGATCGCATGGGATTTCATTTCCAATATTTCTTTTAACAGAACAATGTGTGTTGAGACATGAAAGGAAAAGAATCTGAAATATAATCTATTTCCTTCAATTTTTTTTTTTTTACATAAGTAGTTCAAACACATACACAGCTGGACGTGCGAAATTACTATGAAGTACTTTTACTGTGTAGTTTTTGAGTAGTCAACAATTTGTCCCTTCCAGAGAACTATAACAACCCTTTTCGCTTGATTTGTAATTTCCAGCATTTCCCCAGAGCTGTCTCAGTGCGACTTTCGTAAATATTTGATAAATCGCGCACTCGAAATACAGGGACGGCTGGGTTGACCACGGAGACACGAATGACCAATGACGGTTTGACCACAGGAGCAGCTGGTTGGCCACGGATGAGGGCTGGCTTGACCACAGTGGAACAGACCGTGGGACAGACTGCAGATGTCAAAGTAAGGTAAGTCAAAGAGACATAACTGTAAATGAATTTACTGTAGAGCCCACTCTGTAAACATTTTTGTTATTGCTCCTAACGGTATGAATGCATTGAATTGTTTGGCTCTTCAAGTCATGAAGTCACTGCTTATTAGACTGGTGTAAATACTTGTTATTTAGCTAACGGTAGCTAGTTGTAAAAGTATTATGTCCGTGTTTCAAACTGTTTGATAACTTGTTGTCATGGTCATTTGTGAATGGGTCATCGTTAGCAGTTTACTAATGTCAGTAGCTCAGATAACTATATTTGGACCACAGCTGTTTCAAAAGCAACACACTTCCAGTGAAATGAGGCAGCAACATCATGAACATGTGGCTCAGCAGCATCCGAATAAGTCAGAAAGTTGTAAACATTTGGTCCTCATAGGGTGGTAATATGAAAAGTCATTTTATGAAATATTTAACAGCTACAGTCTACATGTTGTGGTCAGCTATATTTGGGCATTAAAGAGTGGAAACAATATAATTTTACATGCGCTTACTTTTCTACTTACATTGTAGTAGAAACTGTTTTGTGCTTTAGTGATACTTTTAGTGACCTATGGTGGTGCAGTGTTTTAGCTTTAGCCACAGTGTAGAGGTGCAGTTACCAGTTATTTTCTCCATTAAATAACCTGCATGTTATTTTCTCCTATCAATTAATTTATTGTTTGGACTGTGAAAGATAAGAGACTGGTGGAAATGTCTAAAATACCGAGATATGCAACATAAAGTTCACACAGCAGAAAATGAACCCAGAGAAAAGTTTCTGCTTCAAAAAATTACTTATAAGACTGATAAAAAAAAAAATTCAGTTGAGTAATCACTTAATCTAACAATTAACTTATTGTTTTAAGTCTACCAGTGTTTGATTTTTTTTTCTTTGCAATGCTGTCGGCTTTATTATTTACTGTAAGTGTTGTGCAAGGCTTTTTTTTTTAAACCAGTTTCCACTAACACCAGCTGCAGTATCTTTTATTTATATTTGCTCATCCTTCATGTGGTGATGGGTAAGTGCTGTGGTTTTGGCATACCCACTGCCTTCATTCACTGGCCTTGTTGCACAGACCTGTTAGCTTTAAACTTGACTAATACAAATATTCTCTCAGTATAATCTGTATGACCTTTGCATGTATACATTCAGTGTTGCGACAGCAAAATCAGGAGTAAAATTAAGTGTGAGCAGAGAAATGACCCTCAACTCATGTGAAGTATTTAAAGCATGAGTCATAGTGGTGATATGAGTAGTATAAACAGTAGTAGTGAAAGGGGAAGTTCAGAGGTGAGGGTGATGGGTACAAAGGTAGCTGTGGTAGAATCAATTGAAGTGGTCATTTTTACTGCCAGAGAATAAAGTGGTCGTTTTAGGAACTAATTCAGCTAAAGTAAAGCAGGCTACATGAGCAAAACAAAAGCACAAACATGAAACAGCCATGAGTGATGTTTGTAGCCAGGTCTTTATATGACTGAAAAGATGATTTCTCGTGACCGAGAGATGAAAAAGTGTACAAATCAGACCAACAAGTCAACACTTCAGTTCGACTGGTTTATTTGTGCACAAAGGACAGATCTTGTGCAGGGTACACCAAGACTCTCATTGAATTTTTGGGTTTTGTAACTAATATCTCTTTACCTCTATGTTTCACTTTTATTACTTCCACCCTCCTAAAAGGGGGTGCATAACTAAATCTCTGCTGGATGTAGATAAACCCACAAACAACAATATAACCATAAAACCCAAACGTATAATGGATCCTTTGACATCCTGCTCACCCCAAAGGTCTGCAATTGCCAACATGCAAAAACAAATACAACCTTACAATGACTGCATGCTTCCAAAGGCTGAAATTTATATGAATTGTGTGTTTATTTATTTATTTATTTATTTTTATTTAATCTATTATTTAATCAGACAGTCTCATTGAGATTTCTATTAATTTCATTAATACTAACCAGTGAGAAGTAAATCTTGGTTTTGGACAAGTGAATGTCCCTTTTCCTAGCCAAGCTTAGCAGGTGAAGTTGTTTAGTTGCACTTTAAGTGAGGTTAAATTAATCAATATCAGCAATATTGCGACGTCTGGTGAACTCATGAGTGCTACTAAAACACGGTTTCTGGGTTCCTGATTCAGTTGGCGACCTTTGTGCTTGCACCCTCTTGGTAAATATACAGTGTCAGTATTTGTTATCCATTTAGCCGATCTGTTTGTCAGTGTGCTCCATAGTGGCTGACCACCATGGCTCTGAACATCCCCGGCGTGGTTGCGGTGGTGGTGTTCTACTTGCTTATTCTGGGGACAGGGTTCTGGGCCGCCCGGAAGTCCAGGAAGGCTGAGAGGAACAGCCGTGGAAACAGAACTGAAGTGATTCTCCTTGGAGACAGGAATATCAACTTGCTTGTCGGGATTTTCACCATGAGTGGTCAGTTATTCAGTGGGACTCAGAAACTCATCTTAGCCTAGATGATAATAGATAATATGATTATGAATATGTTTATTTTGTCATATATTATTTTTCCCAGATTAAGTTAATCATGTCATTCTTTTGGGGTAAAAAAAAGTTATTATTTATTTATTAATAAGCCTTTATTTATACTTGGTGGGTTGTTGTGCATACCTGCTCTTTTATAGCATAGTTAAGTGAAATTATAGCTACACAGCAACAAGACACATATTTAAAACAGACATCAGACAGTATGCAATGTGCATGGTCTGCAAAAGAAGTCACAAGCAGGTAGAGAATGGTTAATGACAGTCTTCTTGTTGACATTGCAAGAGATTGATGCACAAACAAAAAGGCAGTTTTTACTCGATCAGCTCTTGCTGTTATGTTTTTATCCTGAGAAAACGTTATTCTCTCAGGACGAACAGTAGTTGTCAATCCGGAATCATTTATTGTTGATTACTGCATCAGAGTGCAGGCAAACTCAAAGAGCAACTGCATTGTGTATTTTATTGAGGATAACATCCAAATCAGTGTTTTTCATTTTAGGAGAAGACCAGCCAGGCTGCAGCTTCACAGATCATTAAAATTTAGTAATCCGGTGGATACTGTTAATTTCATTGGGGTCAAATAATGCATTAGGGGCCAGATTAGCTTTACCAATCTAATTTTGGGATTACATTGTACTAAGTCACGGGCTGTGATTAGAGTGATTCATGATTCAAGACACAGATGCACCAAGCATAATGCATTCAAGATGTTGTGGTGTGTAATTTTAATTGCTGACCGCATTATGTGAAAAGTGGATGATTGATTGCTATAGTAACATTTACTTTATGGCCAGAATGTACATATTGTCCTCCTTTCATTTGAAACACATTAGCTCTTAATTCAACTGCCAGACCAATAAAATTTAACAGCAAGATAGCCACTGTGCCAAATTCAATGTGGGTAACTTGGTTCAATCTTGCGCAACCAGCTGCTGCTAAATATGGACATGTTTTCAAGACTGCATCAGTCAATGCTTTCCTTCCAGTTCGTCTGGAAAAGAAGTGCAGCACATGAAGTATTGCATTCTTAATCAGTAAGCAATAATCAATAACCTCAATTACCAAGACCATGTAGTAGAGCCATATTTATTAAACATATTAGTGACTGGAAAAATATTTTAAAACACCCACAGTTATGGATAGTAAGAGGGGTCTGTCTGTTAATACAACTATGTTTGTCTTAAACAAATAGCCAGTTGTTTAATTCCCAGCTCGAGTGGTAGTGACTCTTACTGCATGTAAACACAGGTGAAACTGCAAAAGCAGATGCAGTCTGCTAAATGATGCACCACACCTTTGTTTTTCTTTTATTTATTCTACTATAGTTTTATGGATCACTGTTTTATCCACATCCATATACCTCAGCAATATCTGGGCTGCAGCATACTCACACTGCAGGAAATTATATTCCAATTGAATTGTTTTATTTGTGTGTGTGTGTGTGTGTGTGTGTGTGTGTGTGTGTGTGTGTGTGTGTGTGTGTGTGTGTGTGTGATTTTTCTGCAGCTACATGGGTCGGAGGTGGTTTTCTCCTGGGTCTAGCTGAGGCAGTGTACACTCCCAAACTGGGCTTGATGTGGGCTCTTATGCCTATACAGTACTCTGTGTCTTTCATAATAGGTAAGACATACTGTTTCTCTGATAAAGACACACATATCAGACATGAACATATTGTTTTTATATGTCTCATTTCATCTGTTTTCCAAATGTGATTCACTTTTTGCCTCTCATAGTGATTTAACTGATTTTATTAAAGAGCTATGTACATTAAGATGTACAACACTGTAGTGTGCACAGTCAGGAATTTGTTTCGGTGAGCATGATGTGCTTAATATTGATAATTTGCAGTGCACAGTCCAAGTTCAGGTTCAGGATACTTTATTTGTACCCGTAGGTAAATTCTGTTTGCAATAAGAGTCATCAGTCCCACGCACACAGTTCAAGTGGTTGGAGTCGTCATTTAAAATCCAGCTATCCGCTGTAACCGTCTGGTGTACAGGGATGCTAGGTCAAGACGTGACTCACCAATCGGCTTACTGGACCATTTAGCAATTTGGAGAGAATTCCTGCTCTTCAAAGACAGATTTCCAAACTATGATGCCAGAGAAAAGGATAAAATCTATTTAATTAAAGCACGGTAGAATAAAATCATCATGGTCTTGTCAATCTGGAAATGCAACAGTTTCCTCAGACACAGCAAGCGCTGATGCCACTTTTTACACACAGATTCACAATTTACCTCAAAGTTCAATAATTATCCCAAAGTATTTGTAGGATTTGTCTGACCTTGATTGGATGTGTTGCCATGTGTGTTGGCTCGCCTTCTGAAATCACTTCGTGCATGCAGCATCAAAAAACTCAATGACATGATGAAAACTGTGTAATGCAAAACTAGAGTTTTTAAAAATGTATTCTGATATCAAATAGAAAGTATTAGTTAATATCTCCCCCACTGCACAAGGTGGTCTTTTCTTTGTCAAGCCAATGAGGGACAAGAAGTATATCACCGTCATGGACCCATTCCAGAGGAAGTACGGCGCAGTGCTGAGTGGTGCTCTGGTACTGCCTTCTCTGCTGGTGGATGTGCTGTGGGTGTCCTGCACTCTGCTTGGTTTAGGTAAACACACCGACATATAAAGTAAAAACACACTTTTTTATTTAGTGGTTGCAATTAAAGCATTTCAATTTGTACATCTGTGTTTGTGGTTTTTGTCTGACAGGAACAACTATGAGTGTGATCCTGGACTTGCCATATAGTTATTCTGTCTGGATCTCATCAGCCGTGGCCATCATCTACACTTTGTCAGGAGGCCTGTATTCAGTGGCCTACACTGACATCATCCAGCTCTCTCTAGTTTTCCTCAGTTTGGTGAGTTACAGCATCTTTCACAGTAGCACACATTCTTTTTAAAGACATACGGTGTCTTTTTTTTTTTTAGTTATTTTTTGGGCATTTTTTGCCTTTAATCTGATAGTTACAGTGAGAGAGAGAGAGACAGGAAAGTCAGGGAGAGAGAGGGGGGATGACATGCAGCAAAGGGCCACGGGTCGGATTCAAACCGGGCCGCTGCGGTTAGGATTTCGTGGTGCGCACTCTACCAGGTGAGCCATCGGGGGGGGCCCAAGACATACAGTGTCTACAGGTATGTACAGCATATTAACATATCGTAGTAGTAGAGGCACAGAAAAAGGCATGAGAAATTTTCTTTCTATTTCAAGTAACAGCGTGAAATCATTGTATTCTGGATAATTGTATAAAATATAAATAATTGTATAAAATTGTATGTATTGTATTTTGTAAGCAATGTCTCAAATGAGCTGTTTTTCTGTCATGTTGTTGTTTCGAAATCACTAGAAGCCCTAACCCTTTCAAATAATCCTGTTTTTTTGTTTGTTGTAGTTGAGCGGCTGTTGCATCAGTCTTAAGACGTTTGCACAACAAATCCAAATTTTCTGAAACAAAATGGAGCCCTGAAGCAGAGTCTCAATTCTGAAAAAGTCAGATGGGAATTCACAAGCTGATCCCGAAGCAGGCGAAATGGTTTGAGATACATTTTGACACGTTAGTAAAACAGTTTCTGGAAACAGATATATCGCAAACAGCAAAAACAATTACACTCATCCTGGAAAGTCTTTAATGCCTAAGGAGCACACCATGTTAACTGCAAAGACCCTGGTCTGATTCCAACTAGAAACCTTTGGTGTGTCTTCATAGCTTGTCTCCACTGTCAGTTAAATCTTTTAAGAAAATGACCTCAATCCATTTAGTCAGTTGGCAGACGCGTACAAACACAAAGAACCTCTCAACGGAGAGGTAAAAAATAAAAGGGGGGGGGGATTTACAAATGTTCAAAGGTCATATGTTCACTTTGACATCTGACAAAATAACCGACTTGTTGCGTTCAGGTCTTCAGTCTCATGATCTCGATATCTGTTTACAGTGGCTGTGTGTCCCCTTCCTTCTGCTCAACCCCATATCCACAAACATTGCCCAGACTGCTTTTAACCACACGTTCCAAGAGCCCTGGGTTGGCACCCTGGAGCAGAATAAAGTCTTGAGGTGGACTGATGACTTCCTGATGCTGGTGAGTTGAATATTCATACTTCTTTGACTTACTGGACCTGAACCTTTGTAGGCAAATATATGTATTTTTCCTGGTTCCATCCATAAGCCAAGAGCACAGGCACTGGACCAACAGACCTAATGTCAGTGCCTTTACATGAATATAACTGAGTTACTATCCGCCTTCTGCACTAATATGATTTCTTCAGTTTCATGTAAATGTGAAGTCTTGTTTCCATAATCAAGGTAGAGAATTAGAAAAATCTGCCGGACTAGATTTCCTGGCAATTCATACACAGAACAGGGTTTTTGATGTTTATTGCGTGTGCATGACAAACACTTCAAACAGGAAAAAAATATTGCTGTGACAGCAGAACAGCACAATGTTAGGAGTCATCTTGACATGTGACAACTAGGGTTTACATCTGCACTGTACCATTAGATACACCCTTAAGAATACCCACTGTACACGCAGTGCTCACTGACTTGTCCCCCGTTCTCGCCAACATCAGCCACCTTCCTTCATCTTCTATCGATACATCCTCCTCGAATTAAAAATAATTGAATTTAAAGTCTGGCTAAAACTGAAACTATCACTAAATAGCACAGAGAAGTCCAAAGAAGTCAGTTTATATAGGTTAACATTTGGACATAATCAGACAGCCATATATGGCTTTTGGTTGTCTATAACTTTTCCCTGATGATCTGTGTCAAGTTCAAAATGTCCCCGTACACACTAAGAAATCAAAGTACAGGAATGGACCTAAAAAGGTACAAAGGCTTTGTCGCTCCAGGTGCACCCTAGCAGGTAGGTGCAGTGAGAGACAGGCAGGAAAGTCAGGGGGAGAGAGAGGGAATGACATGCAGCAAAGGGCCACGGGTCGCACTCACACCCATGGCCCCTGCAAATACCACTAAACAGAATTGATACCTTATGAGGTACAGTTATGAGTTATTGACTAAAATCTATTTTTAAAAAACCGACAAATAGTTTACATCTTATAACAAAATCAACATTTTAGATGGAAACTAATCCATTTTCAGTGCATTTCAATGTATTGTTCTGATGGAACTGATTTATCCTTAAAAAAGGTCCAGCACATGACAAAAAGCAGATCTGGCTTTGTAAGTCTGCCTTATGACCCTACAACATTATTAAAAGCATTATAACAATGTAAAGACCGGCTGAAATCACTAAAATGCACACCCAGCTATGTTGTTAATGAAGCTGATAAAATTATTCCCAGACCAAGAATTGAATGGAAATTGTAGCCTGTTTTATTATAATAAACCCAACTCTCTGACTCGCCGCATCACCTGCCTGTACCTTAATCTTGTTAAAAGTACAATTATGTAACTATTGCTGTCAGCAATGATTTTGTACCTTTAAAATTAAACCAAGCTCCACAGTTATCTCCCTAAGGACCATTTCAGTACTGTACAGGGTACTTTTCTGAAAAATGTACCTTTGGGTACAAAAACGATACTGTTTCTCTGTGTGTCTTTTTTTTTTCCACAAGTCGCCTCAGACCTGTCGCTGCACCAGCACTTGCTGCTGCCATTCCATGTGTTGTTATTGTTTACTGTGCCTGTCTTCTTCTTCTCTTTTTCGTTTGTTGTCAGACTAGAAAACATTTACAGGGTTATAATACTGCCTCATCAGTGCTGGAAGAATCACATCTCCAGTACCTATGACATCTACCTACGATATAGATATGTAGAACAACAAGTACCGACAGTATTTCTCCACATTTACAATATTCACTTAAATACGGTACTTGAATAAATTTACTCAGTTACTTTCCACAACTGAAGTTTTCTGTATAGTTGATGGTGATTGGAGAATAATGGAGCAGCTGGATTAATGGTGTGGTAACGGTGAAGTGAGTGGGTTTGACAGGTTGTGAATAAGCAGGATAAATACAACAGGATTAATACCAGTAACTGGAGGCTGAAGAGGGGCAAGAGGAGGTGAGGTCAGTAGTTGTCGTGACAGCAGTTGTACAGTACATGATATACATGCACATCATGTTGCTTCTTATGACTTCTGTGAGAAGTTGTTCATTTGGAGGTGTGTGCATGGCTTTTTATTTTTATTTCTACGTAAAGCTTGTATAACATTTACATCTACACTGTTGTCAAATACTGTTTTTTTTTTATATTAAAAAATATAAAACGTTACATAATTGTAATGGATATATAAAGTATATAAATATAAAAATTCACCTCTTCACCACTTAACCAATCTACAACAGTGAGTCTCACCCTGCCCCTAAATTACAATGTCATATAAAGGTCACCTCAGTGGTTCAGTGGTTTACTAATGTTACTTCACACAAGTAAGGTCTATGGTCTGAATGTCAGCTCAGAGTCTGTGTGTGAGTTACTCCGCGGTTTCTCTGGTTTCCTTCCACAGTTCTAAGAACACAACTAAGATCAACCCTGTGTTTGACCTTTGACCCTACTAGAGTGTTTTGCTGCCTTTGGCGCGATGCATTCTGTGACAGACTGTAGCTCTTGAATTGGAGTAGGTATAGTGGGAATAAATAAATAAATCGCTGTGAGTAAATATTTCAACTTGTCAGAGCAGTATTAGAAATCTTTAGGACATTGTTTCTTCCTGAACTTCACAGTGTGATGGAGAAATGCTCTCTATCAGTTTATCTTTTACTCTTTCCCCGTCTTCCTCATCTTTCCTCGTCCTCATGTTGCATTTTCCTCCTCTCCCTCTGCTCTTTTCTTCCAGGCTCTTGGCAGTGTTGCGTTTCAGAGCTTCCACCAGAGGACGCTGTCTGCCTCCTCAACACTAACAGCCCAGTTAACCTGCTACGCTGCTGCACTTGTCATCACCATACTGGGAGTCCCCCCCATCTTGGTCGGGGCTGTCGCCGCCTCCACAGGTGGGAATTAGGTTTGAGATGACAGACCTTTAATACAGACACATTATGGTCTGGAGCTATTTGTGTTCTTTGGACAAATTATTGATTGTTAGTCATTTTGCAATATAACAGAGAAAGCAGCACTAGTTTGCTAGTTACCATGGTCGGTGTACATCAGACCATGGCAAAATATAGGAAACCTCCCCGGGTCTAGACACTGGTGGTGGTCCTGGAGATAGAAAGGGGAGAGGTTGGAGATATATGGATGTGAAGAGAGTGATGATGAGCTCAGCCTAACTCGATATGAAGACTGGAGGTGAAAGGGCTGGAGGAGGGTCGCAGCAACCGCTCTGAGATGACAGCCTACAATGGGAGAGAGGAGAACCAATTTTAAAGTATTACTGGGACAACTTGATTGGCAGTATGAGATCGTGGTGCGATATGATTGGTTCCCGAACACCTGAAATCTGGTGATTATGAGGAGAAGAGGGGTGAGAAAGGGAGAATAGAGCTAGTCTTCCTGATTGAACTTGCACTAAGCTTCAATTCTGGGCTTTCTGTGAAAAAGCGGCTTGCTGATCTACTGTAAAGCACTGCTTATTTCTTGAAAGCCCACAGACAGTTTGCTCAGTATTAAACAGAGGCCCCTGTCACACAAGCACTCTCTATAACACTCACTTTGCAATACTTTTGACCTGGAACACATGGAGCCTCATTCTACTTCCTGAATAGTAATCATTTGTAGATTATTGTTTTAGGCAAAACAAATGCTTCTTTGTTCCACTTTTCATACTGGAACAATATAAAACAGATACAACTACTGTCTTACAGTTATTTTCTTTGACTTCAAGTGCTTCCGTTGAGCACAACATTCAGGTATTGAAAACCTGGTCAGTCAAGGGCTGTAGACATGGCTAACAGCAGATGCTGTGTTTGTGGGGCTAGGTGAGGCAGGCTTTTCTGACTGTTTTGATAGTTAGGTTGCTTTTGTACATATACAATAAGTGTAAATATAATTTGAAATGATATATAAACTTTAATGCTCATCTGGAATTGGAAATGAATATAAGCTACACTATAGCTTATATTTTATATAAGATTACTATAATATATGAGATTTTCGTTTTTGATAAATACTATTTGTGTTTATTTCACGTTGTCCTTGCATTTTTTTAATATCTTTTTTATGTTTGTATTTTGATTGTTCTATTGATTATTGAATATGAAATGGGGTTCTAGTAATTTGATGAATTCTTTTGCTTGTTTGTTGCAGCCTGTGACTATTATTTCAGATGTTGTGTAACAAAATACAAGTCAATGTTTTATGTTAACAGTGGAACAAATGTGTTACTTTAAAGGGACTGCACAAAGGGATGAACTCAGCGAAATATCACCCAGCTTTGTAGTTGCTCATTTGGTTCTCTGTCAGTCCTCTCATCAATCCCATTAACAGCCACAATAGGCAGCTGTTTTCAGTGAAAACACTCATTGTGCACTACCTGCCCAGCACCTAAAGTCAGAGAGGTCAGGGAGACAAAATTAGCAACTAGCTGGTGAACACACTGAGGTATTTAGTAACTGAAGAGATAGATGTTTCCCTCAGGAGTTTGGCGGCTAAAAATACAACGCCAAATGAATGGTAATGATGCTGTGTTTCTGCTAGATGTGTAAATAAGCAACTTTTTGCTAACACGTTTGCCATAAAGGTATAATATGTAATTTTCCACATTAAAAAGCCAAAAAACGATTAGACCTATCCCTACACCTTACCTTATATTATCTCAAATGTTTTGAGCAATTTTCAAACCTTAGGAAATACGTAATTTTAATCAATGTAACTGTTTCATTTGATTGCCTGCCAAAGCCGTTATATTCTCTATGTGTCTCCATTTGTCAGCATTGTGGTTGTCTGCCAGAAGTGGTCAATATGGACTTTTTATCCAGTTTTAAGCCACAGTTTTACGATACACTTCTTAGATCTTGGGTCTTTTTTAACAATACATTTTAACCAGATGGAGGATTTTAGTCATCGGATGTCTGGGTCTTAAGTTATCAGAGAAACACAGCTTTTTGTGTACAGCTTGTTCAGTTTAATACAACTTAATTTATGTCATTATAGATGTAAACGTTTTATAATTGTATATATTAAAGTTATAGCGAGTTGGTAAGAGAACTGTCTTTGATAACAAAACCTTTTAATTACAGAATAGAGCCAAGATTTCTGTTGGAGTGCTGTAAGGATATAATATCCTGGTGAGGAAATTGAACTTTGTCATTTCTCTTGTCCAGACTGGAACCTGACGCTGTATGGCTCTCCACCTCCATTCGTACGTGGTGAGCAGAGTCTGGTCCTTCCCCTGACCCTACAATACCTCACTCCATCTTACATCTCAATCATTGGAATCGGAGCTGTGGCTGCTGCTGTCATGTCATCCACAGACTCCAGCCTCTTGTCTGCAACTTCTGTTTTCTCGTCAAACATCTACAAGAACATCTTGCGTAAACAGGTAAGGAGTGCAGATGTTGACGGTGGCAGCTCAGTGGCACAGTGTGTCTCTAGACCTGTGGGCTAGGGCTGGTCTCTCTGTCCTTAATGTTTCCATTCATTGCAAACTAAAAAAGCTAATTAAATAAATCCATTTTGGATCCAACACACATGAATGAATCATGAAGTGTTTCTTTTTGCTCGTCTCCATGTCCCTAGGCTTCAGACTATGAAATACAATGGGTGATTCGGGTCACAGTGGTGGTGGTGGGTGTGGTTGGGACATCCATAACGTTCTTCACAAAGAGCACCCTGGTCCTCTGGATTCTTGGAGCAGATGTTTCCTACACCCTTATATTCCCCCACCTGGTCTGTGTGCTCTTCATTGAAATGACAAATGGGTACGGTGCCATGATGGGTTATGTCATAGGGCTGACTGTAAGGATTTTGTTGGGAGAGAACACTATAGGTCTTCCTGTTGTTCTTCAACTTCCTGGTTGCACGTTGGAAGATGGCATCTATGTCCAAAAGTACCCGATCAGAACAGTTTCCATGCTCTGCACCCTTGTGACCATCATAGTGTTTTCCATGCTGGGTTTGTTCCTGTTCAATCGTGGCCTGCTTCCTGAAAGGTGGGACATTTTCAAAGTAAAACCCTCCATTACTGTGTCACCAGCAGATACTATCACACAGACTCTCAAAGAAGCTGTTGCAAGTGATGCAGAGTGTGATGAAAACATACGTGGACTTGCCTTACAGCCAATGTAGCAGACTGGATCATAACCTATTGTATTTCCTTTTGTTAAGTTGCTGACCCACATTTTATAATGATTTTAATAACTGTATAAAAAAGTTGCTTTCACTAAGCAGCTTTCCTATTAGCAGAAAACTTCTAATGGGCGATGAGGGAGTTTACACACCTAAAAGCTTTGTGTTTCATCATAAATATACTGCATATTGTAAATATTTGTTTTTTGTATTCAAGATACACGAAAAAGTGATGATCTCAAAAAACAGGAGATTACACAAAATACAAAAGGTATCATAGTTTCATAGGGTTAATAGGTGATCAAAGCCATAAATGGATGCATAATATAGTCACACATATCACACAAAACAGAGTATTTCCCCCTCTTCCCCTACTGACATCCACCCATGCAAGTAGTTGTGTTTTGTTTGCTGATATTATGTTGCAACCCAAATACACTGGAGAAAAATTGTATTTCATCTGTGAAATGAAATGAAATTTGAATTACTCGGTTTAAGTAAGACATTTTTTTGGGGGGGATTTGGGTGAAGTAACACTTTTAACTCTAGTTTTTGTTTTTGTTTAGCTGGCCTATTTAATTCAGTGTTTCTTTTACTCTGTTTCCACCTGAATGATATGACTGACATGTCATCCTTTCCTCAGAATAACTTGCTTTTGAAAGGTAAAGATGTGGAAGGCTATAAATAAAGGACATTCAGATGTTGTACAGTGGCTCTGTCTCTCTCCCTTTCTCTTTCTTTTCAGTAAGGCTGGGGTTATGCTTGATACAAAGAAATTTGTACAAAGTGTCATCCAACCATGTATTAGGCAAAAGTTGAAATGAGATTATCTGTCAAATGTGGACAATGATGTACTTTTATAGTCTCTCCTCTGAGGCATACATGGTGTCACGCTCGTATACATTGTACATATACAAAAAGTGATGGAAGTAGTAGGAAGGATGAACACAGAGAGCTTAAAAGAGAAGCTGATATCCTGCCTACTCTCTTACTTTCTCACTCACCAAGTGACGTGGGTGTTCATGTTGGATTGTCTCGTTTGGAGAGTTACAAAAATTGTAATTAACAGCACAAACAGGTTGCAGATACTGTCACACAATCTGTCAAAGGCTTTGTTCCAGCTCACTACACAGACCTGATTTTCCATCCAACCACTCAATGCAGCTTTAAAAGCGTAAGCATCTGATGTTATGTGCTTAAGAATCCAGTGTGTTTAGATATTTCTTGAATAAAGATCCTGCACATGTGTAGGATTGTTTGGCCTTGGTGGAGGCATGCATTCAACTGAGTGCCATTAGGTTGTTTGTTTGTTACCATAACCAGTACTCTATATATATATATATACCTATTAAGTCCAACATTAGGAGCTGGAATCAATTTTTGGCAAGTAAAAAGCTGCATTGTATGTGTTGCATTGGCCCTTTACAGAGTTTTGAACTAGTGAAAAGTACCGGTTATGGTATAATCTTCAAATCATAATTGTGGTGAGTGATTTGAAGTAATTTTGGGGCAGAAAACCCTTTCAGTCCCAAATGTCTTTATTGCAGTCAGACATACCTCATGTTAATTACAGTTTATTTAACAAGGATTTCAGACATAACAAACACACAAACATAAAAATAACATTATTGACTGTAATCACGTTAATATCATGCCTGATACACTATAAACAGCAAACACGTTTATGGCCGCAAATTGTGTTGAAATAAACGTTATCGTCCCACACATACATAACATCACTATTAGCTCGGACATAGAGTTAGTGTATTTGTTCGTAATGGCTGTTTGATCCAGATGAAATCAGCTGTAGAGGCATAGAAACTGCACTTTTCAGCTTTAACAGGCTGCACGCGCTCCCGCGGACAGAAATCACTTTTTGGCTGGCAGTTGTTGTGTAACCGCCAAACTTGTTTTGGTCTGAGATGCTGTTTGTCTCTTGTGGCACATTTAGTTGCACTGACGATGGTTTACAAAACCTTTAATTATTAATTAAACAAACCATCACTCGTCAGTGAACTCCCTTCTTGGTAGAGGTCAGAGAGCTATTTAGGCATAAGTATTTAGTTATCATGATTTAGGATTCTGTTCACACTGGTGTAGATTAATAAAAAAAAATTATTCATTATATTAAACAATTAAACAATATTAGACTATATACATCTGTAGGGGTTAAATTCATATAATCATATCACACTTGCATTTTCTAAATCTCCCAGTGAACCTGATAGCATATGGGTCTTGATAAATAATTCTCTAGACAACAAAGTGTAAGATATGAGGAGATTTTTACACCAAACCAATGTTAACAACGAGTTTTATACGTAACTAGTATCAATCAATGGTCATACGTCATCAGAAGCATACGTCATCAAATGCATCCAGCGCCTATAGGCACAAACAGCCTCATCTGACATTCAGGAATCGTCTTTCTTCATGGTAAGTTTTCTTCAGTCTTCATGTTCATTTGTGAGTTGGCTAACATCTTTTGTGTATTTACTAAGCTATGTTGCCCAGGTGAACTAGACATATTCTCGCTCGTCCCTCAGCTAGCTATTTCAATTTGAGACACAAAAATTAGCATTAGCATGAAAAACAAATTGATAACTGATGAAGTTGCTGCGCGGTAATACACTGACAGCACACAGACAGACACAACAGAACAGCGCAGACCAGATGGGGTAATGTGAGAAATATCCACAAATCTGTGATGGTAATTTAGTCCCATGCTGCTCCTCTCACGCCGTGCGCACGCAGACAGGTATGGGACGGAGTTACTATGGTTACGAGCACTCTGCGTCTCTGTCGCTCAGAAACGTTCATTTAGATGCCAGTAACAGGTTTTTAGGTTAGTATGCATTTGAATTTAAAATCTATTGATATAATTCTACATTTTTGGTTAAAATAATTGAAGACAGAGGAAGCCTCAAATCCACTCAGTCATGAAGAAATAGACTTATGATTATGTTAAATCGACTTTCTGTGCACACAGGACAAAGTATAAACATCCGAGCACAGGTTGTGTGCATTACAATAGTCCTTGATCTGAGATAATGTAGGTTAAATTATCTGCTGTTGAAGTCATGATTATTCCTTCCTGCAAACCATTACAAGTACAGCAACTAGTGGAGCTATGAGAGCAGCTACCACTGGAGCCTGTGAGTAAAATAAACAGGTGGCATTAGGTAGTTGTTGTGAAGCCATTTCATTCATCCAGATTGTTTGCACATTAATTGTTGCAGTTGTAAGACTTTGAAGATGACCTTGTGAGTATTGAGAACAGCAACCCTCTGGTTTAACATTGTTTAACCAGGTTGAATTATCCAAATGTGTTGTAATTTAATTTTTTATCAATTGTTTGTCGTTGTTTGACCTTGACCTTGGTCTAGTAGCCTGTGACCAACCATTTTAGATACAGCACATGATGTTTTTATAATATAATTTCAAATATGAAATAGCCATTCTTCTAATAATCACTTCCTGTCCTGTTCCACCAGTTATAAACTGTTCTTGATGCATTCTTGGTTTTCATAGCACCTCAGTCTAACTAATCTAGACTAGTGCAGGGGGCTGTGTCTTGACTTAATTCAAAGAGGTTAGGGGGTGTAAAAATTAGAATATCTTTTTCTGGGGTGGGACCCCCAGACTCCCCACCAATTATATATCTTCCCAGATTCCCCTATTTTGATTATTGTTATTACTATATGGTAATAATAATAGAAATAGTGGAGAAGGCGATTCCCTCCTGTGTGCTGTACAGATACTCCTCTTGGAGTTATGTAATAATTTTGTATTCCCAGTGAGCTAAATTTGCACCACCATTAGTGTAACATAAGCCTTGAAGGGCAGAAAGTTTTCAGCGGGCCTTAAACAGGATCAGTTCATTCAACAAAACAACCCAGGATGTAGATTATTACTCTTCACCTGTAGTGCTAATCAATATTTTATCTAAGCTACAAAGAGAAAGTAACATTTAATTTCATGTCTAGAGTTAACCTTTGGTCAGCATGAGGTTGTCACCGTATGCTCCTGACACAGATGGATGGGGTTGTATAGTGCCTAAAAAGGCAGCTGAGCTAAAATATGGGTCAATCTATTTTAGAACAGGAAGACTTTATAGACGTGCATCGTAAATTTAGAAAAGAATCCCTGACACACATGTCTCTTTGTGATGAGTTGTGATGGTGTCGTGAAGATCCCAGGACCAACCATGTTACCATCACTGTGGCCCTGGGTTCTCAAGTGTTCAGTGACTGACCCTTAGATGGGGGCATACTGTATTTAAAGCCACTAAAGACAGCTGTTATACATTTGAGATATAGGTTAAGATATAATCTATTGCTTTCCATTGTAACACACCTGCGCAGAAACAACCTTTGACCCAGTTAGTGTTATGTCGTAGCCAAAGTCAGAAAAGCAATTTAACCTAAAGACAATGTAATCCATCTACTTTGTCACTTACCTACTCTATGTTCATTGAAATCTATTAAGATCAGGCAGTTACAGATATATGATTTAGTTTTTGGGGGTTTTCTTGTGTATAAACAAGAGTAATAATCGACATCCTTGCTAAAAGCTCTGTGTGGTACAGCATCTTTCTGACAAGCTCACAATGACAATGCTAACACGCAATGGTTTTAACTTTTAGGCTACAATGGTTCCATGAAATGCTAACATCAGCATGCTAACATGGTCACAACAACATGTTGGTGCTGATATAATTTTCACCATAATGCTGCTACTGAATTTAATGGCAATCAATCCAACAGTTGTTGAGATATTTCAGTCAGGACCAAAGTGGTGAATTGACTGTAAGACTCACATTGCAAACAAAGCTGCATCTGTTGTATCATTTTTTATATATAGGCCTACTGTTGTTTCCGGTTTAGGAACAGTGTAATATGATCAAATGAAATGAAAATGAAATAATAAACTATCCAGGTCCTGAGAAATAGACAGTGGGATCAAACAGTTGTATCAAAGATAACCTCTAGACACCTCACAGCTAGAACTAAATTAATACACCACAAAATGTGATCTGGTTATTATGTTTCACTCCATGAGCAATGATAATGAAGTGTCCCACTTCTTTTCTTCACTTTGTGTTTACCAGGTCATGATTAGTTTTTCTTTGTTCATTAACTCTCTAGCTGCTAGTCTGACCGGTTTGACTCATGTTTTTATCAGCTGCTGAGCTCGCCGACTATCTCTTAGTCAGTTTGTTCTCCCTGTGTTCTTCCACAGATATTCATGCTGCATGCCACCCTCATTCATCAGTCAGACCCAATCCCATTGCCTGAATGTCTGTCTGTCTGTTTCCTATCCCATCGTCTTTGGCTAAACCACTTCCTTGTCAGGACCAGTACCTATCTAACTTTTGCCTTTTTTTTTTTTTGGATCCAATTTCTCTGGATTTTTGCTGTCCCTTATCCCAAACAACAAAAACAGGATTCACTGTTTTTGTTGTTTGGGATAAGGGGCAGCTTCAGGGGACAGGGACTATTTCAATGTCAGACCATGTTCTTGTTCCTCAGCCCTGGTAATGGGCGTCAGTCTGACTCAGCACCAGTCATCTCCCCACCCCTCTCTTTGCTCCAGTCAGTCTCTCTTTATTCTTGGCCCGGGCTGTGGCTCTGTATCGCACAACATGTTGCCAACATTCTGTCTGTCTTTCCGTTTTACAGTGTGTGTTTGCCTCATCTAACCTGACTGCCTGTTGACAGCTGCTGAAAGACATTGTCCTTGTAAACTGCCTTTTAACTCTCTTCTGTGTACCAGTGTACTCAGTGGAGTCCAACTTCCTATGCGAGCTACGTGGTTCATGATGAGTTAAATGAGTTGTTGTACTCTGTATCCCATCTTGGACTTAGGCCGATCCTTTCGTCTTGAATAATTGAATTGGTGCAAAGTGTCTCATTACATGTTCTGTCTACTAGGGGCTGGTTCTCTTTTCTAGAAACAACCACCATTTAAATATGATTCAAGTCATGAAATTAAATGTAAGCCATGACATTGACTGACTAAAATATAAAGCACCAGAAATGTTGCAGGTCTGTTTAGGCAGACAAACATTTAAGTTGAAAGCTCAGCCATTGTCTTGCCTCAAAAAGATAGGATAGTGACTGAATTATCAAATCATATTTACCAAACAGTCTGTTAGGCGAAGTGATAACTGCTGCCAAGAAAAGGTTAAACCCTCTTTTAGCCAAATTGCACACTACCTTTTCATTTATTCACAATAGAGATGAAGAGCAGATTAGACTAAATACTAGTGTGTTTTGGTGATGGTATTTCATATAATTACTGTTTTTTGTGTAAAAACCCGCATTAAATAGAATTTTGCTATAATTTCTATGAGATCTTGCCACATTGCATGTTTAAACATGCCACAGTTTGTCTTTGCATGGCATTTAAGTAAGTGGTTCCTCTTTATCACTACTCTGTGTGTGAAAGGAGTTTATACTGATCAGTTTCCACACCACACAGTCACTGCAGACAGACTATTTTGCATCACTGCTAGCGTATGAATAGTCTTACGGTATACAGTTGCCCACATCACCTTGCAGTTTGAAGACACAGGAAATCTCTTTAATCAGTGATTTGTGATCTAAAATCTGCTCCCACAGTAACTATTACTGTTTCTTCCTTTGTTTCACATCCTATTTATCGCTGAACATCTGCTTTCTTACATATTACTTGTAGAAAAAACTTGACTGCAATTTGTAGGTTTGATTTTATGTTGCCCTCCCTGAGTGTTACATGGTGTCACTCTAAGACAGGTCATCAATTATGGCTATGTCTGTCATCCTCTTTCTGCAAGTCAGATCTTAAAGATTTTGCAAGTTACTATAGGCTTTCATAATGCAAAACCCAATCATTTGTGATGTAAGAGAGGAAATACACTGCACACATAGCACACACACTCACTCACCAGTGACGTCATGGAAAAACACTCCACTGTGAGTGTGTGAGCTCTCGTGGCACAACAGAGTGAGCCAGCTGGTTCTGTGTATTCACGACTGACAGAGATGCTGCTGCTGCCATTATAAAGTAATGTTAACCTTTGTGTCACATGCTTAAAATCTAAATAGGGTGAAAATATGTAATTGTTACGTTTAAGGCCGTACTGTACACTGCTTTCCTTCACATATTTGGCTTTCAGCCACTGAAGGAGTCATCTGTCAAGCATCATGAGCTGAGAAGTGAAATATTTCATTCACTATTCTCATTCTCAAAAACATGCATGAAAAACAACAGTGAAAAAAAGTACACAAAAATTACAATCTAAACATTGTACTTAAATCAAAATCTAGATTTCGACGCCTTGTTGTCTCACCTCAAGGCCAAACATGTGTTTCTCTTTAGCTTTTGTGCAATGTGGGCACAAAACGCTTCATGATCCACAGAAGACCGAATGTTTTTTGGAGCTTCCTCCCTCTCCTCATCAAAAAGAAAAACATTTAATGAAACAACAACAACAACTGTTCTGGCACAGTGTGTCCGCAGGCTTCAAATACCATATGTGTCAATCAAAGAGAAACAGTAGCAAAGGAGTGTGTGTGTGTGTATGTGTGTGGTTCAGGTATTACTCATCATTTATACAAGTGAAGACCTGTCTTTGTTGGTTAGGATAAGTGCCAGGGTTAGGCAGGTTGTAGTTATGGTTAAGATGTGTGTGTGTGTTTGTGTGTGTGTGTACATGTCTTCTTTGTGTATGTGAATACAGAGAAGACCATAGGCAAGTATTTATTTCACATTCTGCCTTTGTTGGTTGGCGCTGAGTGAGGAGCTGTTACTGCTGCAGCTATGTACTCTGTATTTGATAGTTATTTATACCCATAAACTTCATTAATTGAAGAGCCAGTTCCCACAATTGCAGTACATGGCGGTCCAGATCAAGCATCGTGTTCCAGCACCAATGATCATCATGTCCAATTCCAAATCGATGTTTCAGAACCTAGACAGAACATACCAATATTTGACATTGCTTAGATGACAAACATCACATTGGGCAGTAACTGAGCTGAAACACTGGTTTTACATAGTTAGGGAGTGGCACTGAACTTTGAAGGTAAAATGAATCGCTTAATTTATGACTGACATGTGGTCGCACATCAGTAGAAATCAAAGCTCAAAGGATTATACATCATTTACCACATTAGAGGAAAATTATTAGAGAAATTATTTAACTTGATCGTGTCATTTTCAAGGTATCACCATCAGACTGGAAAATGATAACAGCAGTATAAAATCAATAAATTCACAATAAACCTGTCTACACATAATCATCAGCAGTTGCTTTGCACCAATTTTATTATCCTGTGGAGAGAGAGACACGAGGCTGGCCCTTGCAGCAACTAACTTGCGTGTTATGCACAGCTTGGATTTAACACCTGGCTGCTGCGTTCTGCGTCCAAACTTGATCTTGAACTTTAACATGGTTGCTGACCTTTTCAAAGCACAACCAATCAGAGCACAGCTGATCAAGAAGCTGGGAAACAGAGAAAGCATCTCTGATGTAAATTATTAGGATTAGGAATAAGGGTATGTTTGACTTTTTTTGTTTGGCGTTAAATGGTTTTGCTCGTGAATTACACTGTATGATGACATGTCGGCATTGAGTTGAGCTCTTGGCATTGATACTGCAATCCAGTGGCAGGAGCAGCTCAGATGGCTTATCTGGCCACAGTGTTCATCATTCATTCAATCTAGTGATATGGTATACTTAAGGTTCTGGTCCAGGAAAACTCCAGGACTCCATTTTCAAGATTTGTCTATCTTTATGCTTTGTTTTCAAAAAAGATGTTGGAAATAGGTCAACTGGTTTCCTGTTTATACCACCGTTTTGTTCAGACAGTTATCAATGGTGTTGATGTTTGGCCTACATTGCCCTGTTGTCTGGTTACCATTAGCTGCTATGCCGCAGCCTTGTGTAGCAAATTACATATAATTACATTGCCTGCTAGTGTTCCCGTTGGTACTGGTTGTTCCTCTTTCTTTATCTTTGAGGAAAACTTTAAGACTGCTCTCTGCACAGTCCAACAAAAACCACTTCTCCGTCATTAATTGTTGGGCAGCTTATCGCACATAGCACCCATCAGTTCTGCCTGCCAGAGCACCCATCGACAGACATACAGACAAAGAGTCACAGACAGAGCCAGCTCTGTCTTGTGTCGTGCGCCGCTGCAGAGTTTCTGTGAAGGAAGCTGCAAGCTAGCTGCAGCAGAGGAAAGAAATTAGCCACATTCTCCCAGCCCTTCCTCCACTGTCCATATTGACAAGGAAGAGAACATTAGTAAGTATTATTGACTGAGGGTGACCCAGACAGCATAATGTCATGGATGACTTGTTTTGTGTTGCTGATAAGTCTATTCTTCTGCAATGATTTGATATGAATACTAGGAAAGTGTGGCCAGTTGTTCAGGTTCTTGGGTCAGCTATGAATCTCTCAAGGTCAGAGAGAACACTGATAGTTGATGTACGTCAGACACAAACAGACACCTCACCACTGCAGGGACAACAGGAATAGTGTGGACAGTTTATACAGTCACATAATAAACACAGTGAGTTTTGTTATTTGCTTTTTTATTGCTAGGTTGTGGAAAATATAGGTTGAAACTACGATGTCAAGCTTTAACCAGGATTAAACACTTCTGCCTTTAGACATGATCAGACGACATGTCGTACAACCTAGTTCATTTCAAGCCTACTGGACCCTTTTTCATGCCGCTGTGCTTGCAAATGTTTTCAAATTGTCCGCCCATCTTGTGAATGCCTTTTCTCAGGAAATCCTTCAAGGATTTCTTCAAATTTGGAACAAACGGGGACTGAATATTAAGTTTGTGTTCGTTGCCTGTCACATGGAGCTGGCGCACTTAAGCAAGGATTGGTTGTAATGTATCACCCACACCTTGTTATAAATACTTGAAGTCAGTCAAACCTTTAAAGGAAGAGCGCACTCCTCTGTGCCAAAAACCTCTTATAAAAATTATGTGCTTATTGTAGACGAGACCCATTAATTAAATAAACTGAATAAAAATCCTTTGATGAAAATCCTTGAGTGAGGCAGAGCAGAGGAGGATGACACATGCTGATAAACAGCTTGTCTGTCCTGATTAGCTCAGCTCTCTGATTGTAGTGTGCTGTGTTATGACAAAATGTTCCTGGATTGTTTTTATCTCTCCTGGTAACAGATTATGAACTTATGAACTCATTTGTGTTTTGTCTCTTACTTTTTCGGAAGTCTTTTCCTTTCACTGGAAGAAGCAGTCCCTCTGCACTCTGCCTCCCCACCATGTAACACATAACAATGTATATACACTCTTACACCCTTTATGTCCCTTGTATATTTTAGCAGTTTTACTCTTTGGTCTGGTTTCACTCCGATCATGCCAGCCACCTTCCTCTTTCTCATTGCATGGAGCTATACGTTTTTACAACTGCGGTGTGCTTTGCCTCTTGTTTACACAACTTCATTTCACAACTTTTGCCTTTCAGTCTGTGTCTCCTGAGAGAAGTTTCCCTTTAGGTTTTAAAGAACTATTTAGGTAAAAACAAGGGTTAACGTAAAGCAGAAATATCTACTGGTACACTATTTAGTTTGACAGCAGACTGGGCATGGAGGAAATGAGATTGTGATTGCTGACAGCATAAACTTGAAAGTTATGACACGAAGATCTGACTCAGCAGCATCCTGTTATCATATCCATATATGGTAACAGAGCTAGCAGGTGTCAAACCAAAGGGAAAGCATAACGTAAAGAATGAGCAGAGCCACTAACAGGCTGAGTAGAGTTGAAAGATGTGAAATCGACCCCCATATACCCTGATTTTCCATTAGCAACTTCATCTGGCCAAAATTTAAGTTTATCCAGTTCTGTGGTTTATGGCTACCACCATACTGTACCTGCAGAACTAAAAAACATTCCCGTCAGCCTCAGCTGTATACAGCATTTAGTCCCAGTGGGCAAACGCTGGGATAATCATGGTGAGGTTTGCATTCAGCTCAAAGCATCGCTTTGCCCAAGTACAGCCTCACAGAAACAATATCATGGCTACTACACTGTTGCTTTTGGTTAGTGTAATTAGCTTGTCTGTTGTGTATTGTCTTTGGTCTTTGTGTTGTGATGTACTTACTAAAAAATGTGCTGAAAACTAAGTTTGATTTTTCATTCTCTTTCATGTCTCTCGGTTTGATTACATCTGTCCCCAAACTTTTACCAATAAACTGTTAGTTTGATATCAGTATACATTTATTCTAATGAGTTAAAGTATATATAAATGTATATTATGCTCAGTTTTCCCCCTTTAATTGCCCTAACAAAGATGCCCCCAGTGCTAGTTCTGCCAAGTACATCATTTCTGCTTCTCTAGTACCAAACATCACTGTTGCGTTGCCAGAACTCATGATGGCACTCATTGTGTCTTTGTTGTGGTTTCAAGTTCTACTACCACGGAGATGAAATGTTGAATGACATGTTAGAATGAACAAACATTAGATGACCGTGCTTGGTGCCATGTTATTGGGAAAACACAGAGATGGCCATGTTACACTATACCTGCAGATTATTTCACATTGTTACTTTGATGGCCTAGACCAGTTGAACGCTCCAAGATGCACAGTTGTCTCGATTTTGTCTGAGGGTGGTCTAACTGTGTCAGATGTTGAAAACCCCTGCCTTATGTCAAACATGGCCTTTAGCCTGATGGCAAATACATGGACCAGAGAACCTTCCTGCCACCGCCACTCTCCCATAAAGCTGACACCCAGCCAACTGTGTGCCCAGTCCTTCCACTCTCAGCCTGTGAAGCTTGAAACATCTTCAGAGTTGTCAAAGGTCTGTCATTGGTGATCCTCCTCACCAGCCTCTTCCTTGCACGCTCAATCAGTTGTTGAGGACAACATGTTCTAGGCAGGTTTACCGCTGTGCCATCCTCTTTCCAATTCGTAATGACTGATTCAACGAGGCTCCAGGGGATGTTCACATACTCTGACATGTTCTTGTATCCATGCCCTGACTTGTACTCTTCTATCACCTGTTCATCAAGCTGCTCGGGGTGGTCCTTTGTCTACACGGTGGACGTTTTTTTCACAAAATGGACTGACTGACACAATGAGCCCCTTTGACTGCACATTTATGATGTCCATTTAACAGATTATGTGTCTTAAAACCAATGATTTAAGTGTGCCCTATTAAAGAGGGTGTAATATGTATTTTGTATTTTATATTAATAATTAATCTAGATCTTTAACTTTGTGTCTGTGTTGACACATGCATTAGGCAATAACCTTCTACCACATAACATTTCATAATGTTCTTGTTGTTGACTGGTGGCCCACAGTTGGAAAGTGATGTTGGGGAAACAAGATCATTAGTGTGTGAAGGAGCTTTTGCTGTTTAGAGAAAAAAACTCTCACCCCCACAGGGTGAGTGCAGTGTTCAAAATACTCAAAAGACCAGTGAATGTCCACACCAAAGAATTTAGTTCAAATTGTTTAGTGAATCTTTTCAGCAAGCAATGAACAATTACAGAATTCTGGATCAGATGTGCCTTTTCCTAACCAATAACAAGTGTTGGTCAGTCCACAGTCTGACAACCTAACTTTCCCTGATCCAGTGTATTTATACAAGTACAAACAAAGAAATGTGCACGGGCGTTTTGTCGTCTTCTGATTGGCTCTGCTGGCTTCCTCCTTCCCATCTGACTCCGATCTCAAGTGTAACCTAAAGCTCAGCACGCTCAAAGGAAGACAGTTATTATATACATATAAATTACCAATTATCTACCTCTGTTACCTCCGGCTGCCCCCCTACACATGCCCATAGGGTGATCTTTATCAGTGGTTGGAAATAGTTTCCCTGAGGCAGATGTTTAAACAACCACTCACCCTTAGCACCTAAATATCCACTAGCATAAGTCATTGAACAGTTTTAACTTTAATAGCCTGAAATACTACAACATGTGCCAGTGTCATTTGATCATCAGTCTAACACCTATACTGTTATAGTGTTCAGCCTTGAGACCAACAGAAACACAGACAAAAACAACTACAAAGAACACTGTGACTAACATTATAAAGTAAGAATAACCCCTGAAGGAAGACAATGGCAGCGTTTTAGTCTTGATCATCAGAAAGTAAAATAAATTGTTTGTATCAGTTTACATACCTGATCCATAGTCGTCTGTGTCCCATTGGCCGCACTGTTTAGCAACATTTCATTTGACTCTCAGGCTTCAATTCATCACTGAAACTGCTGTTTAGTTTTATAGCAGGTTTGTGTGTTTTGTATTTACTCATGTTTTGATACTGAGACCATAAACTTAAAAGTTGGATTTTGCATATCCATCAACAAATGAAATAACTATTTTTTGTATGTTTATGCACATTGAGGCCTCTTGTGTGTCAGCAACAAGAACAGCACAATGACACCTCAGACAGGGTGGTGCACACATGAAGGCTCTTTAACCATAGCACACACTTTTTTTGTATGTTTATAGTAATGCTGCTGTTTTAGTCCAGGAGCTTTGCCCACAGCTAATTAAAACCACAGAGCAGCAACCCAACACTGAGAAGAGCACAGAGGACAATCACAACCTCCAATCCTTTAAGAAGGTTTCTGTTTCACTTCTCATCGACCTACACTGGCTACTATCTATGCTACTATCAATGCTACTATCAATGCTTCCTACACAGTGACTTCTTGGTCTGCACCCATCTATTTGAACTCTGCATCATACACCCTTATGCTCCTTTTCGGTCACACAAGGCCATCTCAGTCCAGTATGTTCTGGTCTGTGGCTCTCTGATGGTGCAACAAGCTAACAAATGTTACCAGAGCAGGCTTGCCCCTTTCTATCTTCAAGAATCTCTCAAAGACTTATCTCTTCCGACAGCACCTCCTCTCTTAACACCTCAACATGCCGAACTAGCACTTACCATGTCCTTTGGTGCACTTGCACCTATTAAACAGATCAAGTAATTATTACTCATGCCGTCTCCTACAGCACTAAAGCTTTAGTGTTTATTTGTTGATGGTGGGGATATAGTGTGTGATGTCCTTGACATATAGGACATATAAAGATGCATGTGTTTGTCACCAGGGGGTCATATTACAGAAACTTCCTATGTTAAGTCTTTGGATAAGAAGAGTATAAGATATTTGGTATTAAAGGAGCAAATCCTTCCTAACTTTAGGAATCCCAGCTTATCTTACTTCATTCTATTTTACCTCAGGTTAGGAAATCCTGAATACCCAATCCAACATCAGCTGTAGAAAAATCCAAAGATGTTCTTTTTGGGAAATTTAAGTATTTAGTATCTGCAATATAGCCCCAGAACTCTAACTGCTCTAGATTGATCTTTGTGTATTATTTAATATATTTTTTAATGCTGTGGATCATACATTTTTATCATAGTAAATAAATACTACCAAACAGTAAATACTATTTACTTTGTGAATGTTCAATTAATGCTTAAAAGAATAATAATAACTCGTAAAAATTCAAACGTTACCTAACCCTACTTCAAATACAGTATAGTATAATAGCTGCGTTCATGTTGGAGTGGCTATGTTAAGGGCCTGCTATAGTACATGCTGTCTTGTATTTCCCTCTGGAATACCATGAAGGAAAAGAGCCGCCAGTCCTTTTTTTGACTCCACCTATCCAAGGCATTTTATATATTGTGCAATTGAACTACAACAAGTTTATTTCACCACAAACATGTTACTGGTTACACCTGTCATTGTCACCTAAAATTTAAACATGTATGTTGTAAGAAAGGCCTTAGTACTATAACTGTGTTCCCACCATGTAAACCTCATATCCTGGTTTCAGAAATGCAGATAAATCTGAACATGCTGGCTGAGTATTTCTCTAAAAAATAGGATTCTCTAGCATGTAAGTACCTGTCTTATTTTTCTGATAGCTGCCTGTCATGTGTGCAATAAAAACAAAGCATGATAAATGATGTAATGATGTAATGATGATCTACAGACTGAAATGAAATTGAAATGTGAGCGGTACGTGCAGCAGCTTCCCAGCAGCTAGAAACCAAATGCTGCAGTACACAGAACAGAGGGACACAGAGTGAACTTGTTTTCCTCTCCAGTGTGTCCCTCACTCCCTCACAGGCAGTCTTGCAAAACTTGTGCATGCTGGAACTGTAGAGGCTCTCAAGCACACCCAGATGGACTGTTGCCATCATTCCTGCTTTCTGAACACGCGCCCATTCAAGGCGGTTTATTTGGCATCTGAAGAAATAATATGTTTACCCCCACTTACGTGATAATGTCATTAAATAAAGTTGTGCTTTTTTCTACCATGATGTGGAAATATAGGTCATCATACACCCACAGAGGAGGTTGTATGGTGACTGTGCTTATCATACACCCACCTCTGGCTTAATTCGAACTCGTATGCAGAGTGTTATTTGCCCAAGGACAAGCCAGACTGAATTCTGTGCCACTGATTCCTCCCATGATCATCCGCTTGTCGATCCAAATTTTGCTTCCGGTTTTTGTACAGTTCAGAAGTATAATGGACTGGTAAAGTCATTGCTTCTGAATTGAGTTTTCTTTTCAACTGTAAAGAAATAACAGGGCTCCATGAACACTACGGGTGGGCTGGGGTGGGCATTTTTTTTCATGGTCTCTCTGTCACACTCTGATGTTGGCTTATTGTACTAAGCTATGACAAAATGACCTCTAGAGGAGCCTGTTGACTTGTGACAAAAAGATGAGTTCATTTTTCAACATTGACTGAAGTAGAATTTATTTTGGAGTTTTCTAACTTGAAAGCTATCTACATATCACTTATTTCTAAAAAGCATTGGGCCTCATTCACCAATATCTTCATAAGTATTTTCTTAAATTCTTTCTTAAGTTATTCTTAAGAAAGTTCTTAAGAAAACTCTACGTCAGATGTGTTCTTAAACTGCAGAATTGTGCGCATCTGTGTTCTTAGATTGATGAATGCCAATCTCCTCGTAAATTGAAAGTGTGTGCCAGTTGGCCATAATTAGCATAGGTAAACGCCCAAAAAATACACTTAAAAGGACATGAGACTGAAGGGTCGTGTGCAGACACAGACAGAAGTCACAAAGACTTACGATACGAAAATCTAAAGATGGAGCACTGGAATCAAAAGTGGAGGTATTGCTGCAGGAGGGGGCGTTTTATTTTTCTGCATGAAAGGTGGCAACCTTCTGCTAATCATATTGGGCCTAGACATCGTTCTATCCAAGACAGAACTATCCTAGTTCATCATACAAGGAAAAGTTAATAAAAGCAACATTTTTGTTGTTGCCCACCCAAATAATACAAATGCCCACCCAAAAATGACATCGTAGTAACACCTCTGATGATTAGGATTAAGGTATTAAGGTAACCCCTCTTAACCAAACTGAATATTAAGATGAATATTGGCCAGAATTGAGCAAATACTCTATGATCATTTTGTGAGAGACCAAAGCAGATATAGAGTAGGGGAGTTGGTCCGCTGGTGTGTGTGTGCATGTGAAGCAGTGTTGGTTGGATTGAAATATCAGGCAGCAGCTCATTCAGTCAGCTGGGGCTCAGTTGGTTGAAATGGAAAAGACTGATTATTGAGTGAACTGTTTCACAAACTCAATGCAGAAGGGGCGATACCCCAACTGCAGTTGTTTCATTCTTGTCGTGCTCAAAACATGAAAACATTGTCTCCTCAGAAAACTGAAAACTTTGGACAAAACCAAATTTTAAATGTAAATGTGAATGAGTGACCACTGGCCACTAACAGAACGTTATTAGAGAATGATTCAAGAAAGAATACTTTCTCTCAGCTGGTACCATGACTCGAGATGCACGAGTAAGCATTGACTCTTGAGGCTTGATGGACTGTTATGTTTTCAAATATTTTGTGAACTGACATATTCTCATTTAAAATTGTCTTTCTTAAAAGGCCATTACAAAATATCAGACTTAGTATCTCTTATGGTCAATATTTTTATACTTTTATTTGCACATAGTTTTACACTTGTATTTATGTTATCATTTAGTCTGTCTTCCTGTGGCTTGAAGTGGTCCCCATTTGTCCTGTGGGGTGGGGTAGCTCATCAACAACTTTGTTCTTCTGTTTCTGAGGATTAAAAAGGGATGTGATTGGCTTTCGCCTGGGTGTCGCTTGCATTGTATCAGAGGATATTTGCATAGAGTTGAGATTTTCTCAATTTACTCCTTTTTAATCCCCTTATGTGTCCCATTCATTCCCACAATCAATACTAGCCTATCAGTGTCTGTATGTGTGAATGGCCTGTAATAGTAATAATGATTATCTTTTAAACAGATCATTTTTAACCATGATTACCTCTATTATTATTATTACTACATAGTAATAAAAGTAATACAAAGTCATAAAAATACCTCATATACCTTGAGGTACTGAATGAATTGCACCCACTTCACCCACTGAGTGAAATTTTCCCCTACAGCTGG
Organism: Seriola lalandi dorsalis; assembly: GCF_002814215.2. NCBI lineage: Eukaryota > Metazoa > Chordata > Actinopteri > Carangiformes > Carangidae > Seriola > Seriola lalandi. Next base: position 220,769 of record NW_019524495.1, on the reverse strand, counting down.
GACTATAGTTGCAGGCACAGTTACAGGGTCTAGAGCAGAGAGATGGGGACAAGACCCTGCCAACATTTTTATTTTGACAGGGAATAGTGGAACCCATCTGGAACTCATTGGGAACCAGTCCTGTCTGCTAGTCAGTGTGAGGGAAGAGAGAGAGAGAGAGAGAGAGGAGGGCCTGGAGGTGTGTAAAGAAATACATGCAAAGTGATAAACTAACAGGTAGAGAGACGTGCAAAGAGCAAGCTAAGCAAATTAAAACTTCAGAACTTGCAAGTCATCTTAGAAGGGGACTGGGTAGTCATATAGCATGAGCATTTTACACACACACACACATGCTCTGAAAGAGGACTCTTAAAGGGACAGTGTTGCTTCACCTCTTCACAGCTGGTCTCAGTGGCGATTCAAGCTGAGGGAGAGAAACTTTGGATCAAGTTGCTTAATGTTTCTAACTGAGGGAAGATGAGAGTGGTTGGAGATGAGGTTGATGGTTGGTTTTTCCTCAGCGAAGAAGAGCTGGACAGGAGTTTTTTTCTTTTCTCTTTTCACTGCCTGTAAAATACAGGATGGTGGTTTTTGATATCTTGTGTTCTACAAAGATGTTTTTGTTAGTGTGATTGGCATAGTTTTCATTTTGACAACTATTTCTATATGTTACGGTGTTTCGTACACGTTGTCTTTGTTTATTGTAAAGGCTGGCCGCTGAATGCTTAAGAATATTGCTTCCCTGCTTCCCTGTTATGTAGAACAAGGAAAGAATTCACACATCAGGTTTGTAGAATGGTTTCGTCTTTCCCCACCAGTATGAGAATATGTGAAAACTGTCTGAAAATATTTGGCTTTGAGGTAATGTGTTACAAATAGCTGTCATTTGGCTTCACCTGGACCATACAAAAACCCCTTTGCAACAACATGCACATTCTGTGCATATAAAATACACTTATGTTCAAAATTATATCCTTTTATATTGATATATATTGCTCCTCTGCATATATGAGCAGAGCACTTTTATTTTGCTGTCTATATTTAACCAACTCTCATGGCTGTTTCTTTCTGTCTGACTCTTCCCATGTGATTTACTAAACGCTTGATACACTAAACCATATGGACAGAACAAGCATCGCTTTGTGCAAGTCCTCTGCAAAGTTTCACTTGTGTGCAGCCACACTCACACATGAGCACACAGCAATAAAACCAGAAAAAAAAAAAAAACAGGGGCAGCCTGGAGAAGGAGATGTTTTTCTCAAAGTATTGTGGGTGTGTGAGGATCCTGGTGGCTGGCATCTGTCACGCTGGCTGTGCAGTTGCTGTGAAACACAGCAGATAGGTGAGAGATAGGGAGGTTCAGTGACTCATGTCTGATATGTCATGTCTAGAGGGAAGTCTGCACAAAGGACAGAGTCTGACGACAGTGGATAGGAAAGTTTACTACAGAAAAAAAGGGTGAAAGAATGGGAGATTAAAAGCAAGAGGTGTTTGAGTAGAGAGAGGCAGAGCTGGACAGAGAAAAAGGGCTGCTGTTAATGAGCTGATCATGAGCAGCTCGAGGTGCCAGTTCCGCCCTGCAATGAAAGTCATCCTCATGTGGACCAAAGCTAAACAGGGGCTGGGTCCGCCCAGCACTCTCAACATAGCTAACTGGCTGCAGTCAGGGGCACCAATGCAGTCACCAATCAGGTGGCAGTAGTGGTGGCTTCCTTCTCCTTTGTATCCTGTCTAACCCCTCCCACCCCGTGAGGTTTAAAACCAGGGGAAGGCTGCATGCTGATTCTAGAGAGTTCCATCCTTCCTCATTGAACCTGCCTCATGAACTCTGAACATCAACTCTGACTTCTCTCCCTCTTCCCTACAGAGCACTTTGTTAAAAAAAAACTCTTTTAAAAACATTTTTGAAATAGACTTTTTTTTTTGTTGCCTCGTTTCAACCTTCTTGAGTTCAAGAGATTGAAGAGCACCTGTTGTTTTCCTTTGTGCTGCCCTCATCTCTCACTCTCCAACACTTTGGATGAGTGTCGCATGAACCTTTCTCCTCCTGGACTGAATTTATCACCTGGCCTGTTCTCTGTCTTGTGAGAATAGCTTCTGTTCCCTCTTCACATCATCTCTAAGAACTGACACGTACTGTTAACCCTAGGTATGTATTCAATCATCAAATATGCTAACATATGTCGCCTGTGCTCAGTTTTTCATTTCTTTGTTGACATTATGTTTACTTTATGTACATGTTTTTGACTTTGTGGACATGTTTTTTGCTTTAAAGTAAGTAGGGTTTTTTTTTTTTCAGTTTTGTGTGCATGTACAGTATGTGTGTGTTTTTCTTTGAGAAAGCTATTTAAGCTCAGTCAAGTTGGGACACACTAAGTGGGAGAGCATGCCTGTCCTAGAAATAGCACTCAGGGGAACTGCTGCAGAGACAAATTGGCTCTTGTGGTTTGACTTCTTTGACTACAACTGGCTATCTTTGTTTTTTCTGTATTGTTTTGATAAGCTGTAATTTTCCACCGCACTTGCTGTAAGAATAGAGAAGCTACAGGGGCGGACACAGACTGCAGTTCAAGACATTACTGATTTAGACTAATGAAAATACACGGTGTCCAAATGTTTTGAGACACTTTTTCTGGTCTCAGACTTTTGAACTCAGCTGAATTTTAATGATATAAATCTTGTTTTGAAGAAATGCTGTGTTGAAAATTTGTAATGAAAAATCTGTTTATGCTGAAGCTTGTTGTCAGAGAGAGATTGTCATTTATTTTGAATGATATATCCCTAGAGGAGTTTTACATGTATGTCACTGTAGATGCAAAGTTTTTAAAATTTATGATTTACAAGTTCTAAGCGATGACTTCTTCTTTTGATTGGTATTTCCTGTCCTCACCACGTGGACTAAACACTTTTGCTATGTTTCCTCCCCTCAGCCTCTTATCATTCACTTCGTTTCCGTCTCTCTCTTAATCAAAGTCATCATCCCTGAGGGCAAACTTGCCCAACCTCACTCTGACAGCGCCTTGGGTGAACTTTCAAACTGAGCAGCTTCCCTCTAAGAATAAGAGATTAGCTTCAATTTGTGTTCAAATGATTGGCCTTGGATGTAGAAACTTTAGTTGCCCACTTAGGCTCTGACGCAATCATCTGTGTCCTGTGAGTGAAAAAGTAACTTGCAACAGATAGTGAAAATCCATCTTCATTTCAAGGTGCTTTTCTGTGTTTCTATCCACTCCTTTGACCTTTCAAGCAGAAATGAAATCAAGATGTAATTGTGTCTTCACAACTCAACTTCTCTGTAACGTAACATATGGGTTTTAAGTTTTAATTGTTCAGAATCAGGTTTATTGCCAAGTAGGGTTTCACATACGAGGAATTTGTTTTGGTGTTTTGCTGCATAACGATAAATATAGTAAGAGGAAAAAATATAAAGAAAGGTAAAGCAAGTTAAGAGAATGTAGGTGTGGTAACAACATCTTAAAGGTGCTATGTGTAAGTATTTTCTATCGCTACATAGCCAGCGTTAGTATTAACAGCTGTTTACTTACCACTCTAGAAGAAATGTGAGTTCAGCATCAAACTTTGCCAAGAGCTACCTTCAGCTGTGGAAAACGTCAATGTTAACTCATGTTTTGCTTCTATTTTTATTAGTTTCTATGACTGCAGGCAGACTGGACGCTACAGTGACTCACTATTGCCTCTTTAGGTACAAAGTGGTATTACAGGAGGGTTTGAGTGCTAACTTCAGTAGCAACATAATACACAGATGTCTTTGACATAACGTTAAAACTTTTGTTCCTTGCAGTCTGTATAATTTTAGTTGATTTTTGAATGTTTTAAACTAAAATACTTACATATAGCACCTTAAGTTCCATAATACTTTGTTAGATATTCGAAAACAACAGAGAGGCGGTAAATAATGGACTGCTGTCTCTTCTGTGTCTTGGTTCTTGTTCAGCGTATTAGTTTTGATGGATCATTTCCTACAGATCAAAGTTGGAGCTGTTCCAGATGAGTAATCTCTTAAGTGTTGCGGCACATAAAAGTTAAATTGTCCATGTTAAGACTGAAGCGAGGGGTGTCAACAAAGGAGATGAGAGGAAACAGACTGTTTTTTCATGAGCTCTATCTCTCTGTTGGTCCTCACCTTTCTTCCTCTCTTGCTGTAAAAGACAACAAGCTTTTGTCTGGACTGTAGGTCACATTTCAGTGGTGCTCTGCATCAACCTGAAGTCTTATAGCATGTGTTACTGTGCATGTGCGCAGACACGTGCAGACTTGTTGTGAAAGTTACCAGTTACACTCAGTTTAGTGCTACTTACCACTGGAGATGATATTGTCTGTGAACACTCTCTTCAAATCACAAAACTGCAGGGGGTGGAGATGGAGGCAGGCAGCAAACATGCAGTTGGCAGAGGAGTCGGTCGGAACGGAAAAGTACTGAGAGGCAGGGAGATGAGGAGATCTGTGGGTGGGGGATGGAGGAGGAGGTGTTCGTAGAAAGAGTGTTGTAGCTGCACCCATGCCAAGACACACTAATGCACCTGTGTGAAAGTGAATACCACATGGAATTTTTAGACTGAGAAAGCAGTCATGCCCATAGACACCGTCATGACAGGGCCAATCAATCCTGTGACCGCTTTCCCTCAGCCGAACAATGTCCTCAAATGTCATTAGGTGGTGTCAAAGCCTCAGCATATCTGTCAACACTATATTTATTCTAGAGTTGATGCACTGTAAAAGAAGTGAATGTTCGGAATGGTGACTTTAGAGTTGCATCTTGTTTACCTTATAAACCAGTACGATCTAAAATCTGAAACTTTTCTCAACAAAGGATTTTGGTGGTTTACAATAATTATTTCTGACTGTCAATTGAATGAGGAACAGTGAAGAGACAATCGTGAGTTTGAAACTGTGACAGTGAATCCCCAGCTTGAGCAACACAGAAGTTCAAATGCAAATTTTTACTTATAGTCACACTTGAAAAACTTGATAATAAACCAAAATCCCACTTAAATAGAAACAGGAACTCTGTTTTTTAATGCATGGAGCAGCTCTGTCAGGTTTGCTTGGTGATGCTTCTGTCTGGCTGCAGGCAAATATGCTAGGAATATATTGTGACCTGTATAGCTGGGTGCACCAAAGATATTTCTAGAATGATGAAATAACCGTTAATACTAATATTTCAGGCTCAGACTACAGGAGTTTTGGGCTGCTTTAACCCCGACTTCCCTCCCAACAATTGGAGGAGAAATCTAGTCTTGGGTTATTGGGTTTGTTGCACCACGAATCTCCATTTTGTTTAGATCTGCTTCCCCTTGAGATCAGGTAAGGAGGTGAATTGCTCCCCCTGGCACGATAATCTTAATAACATCCTGTGTTGTTTGATGCAACATTATTTTAAAATCTTGTAGTGTGCGTGTTTGAGATTAGAGGAACATCTGGAGTTTCTCCTTGTGTCTGTGATGTGACCCGATTCGGAAATCGGTTAGGATTTCAAAACTCCTGTAGTTTGAGCCTGGTTTAGGCCAAGAATCTAAACAAGGATTAGTGTTGTCGTGGCACCTGCATTAATTGTTTAATTGATTGCTTTCAACATTAGACATGATTATAGAATTCTGCTGCCTATTTTGCAACCCTTATTTATTATAGTAGCTCTTTTTCAGTTCCTTTTCTTTGCAGTTATTTTACTCGCGTGCTGTTAATTTTTAAAAGCTTTTTGCTGTATTTCCTTGCATGAATGAAAGTTGAAAACTTTTGGGGCTTTGAGCAACTTTCTTATGAGTGAGATTTTTTTCTTTTGTACCTTGTTTGTGGTTTGCATGTTGACAGATTTTTCTCTTGGGGAATTTTTTTTTTTTTTTTTTTCACCACAAAAAAAGAAAAATGTGACATGGCACAAATTCAAAAGAATTGTGAAGATATATTCAGAAGATTGGCCCTACCCTCTTGTGTGTTCTCTTAAAGTGCCTGTATTGTGTTCATGCGTGAGTCATGTAAGAAGAACTATGGATAGTTACTAGGTGGCAGGTAAGCAAATTGCAGAAGCAGCTATACAGAAAAAATGACCTGACGTTGATGCATTAAAATATAGCACTTCTTAGTGTTATTAGACACACACACACACACACACACACACACACACACACACACACATATCTCACAGGAGTGCTGCTTGTGATAGAGCTCCCGGCCACTCACAGTCTTCCTCAAGAAGGTGGGGAAATGTTTGTCACTTCAAGAGTGAAAAGCGAAACCTTGGTTTCTTCATACCTCTTTCCTCACTGGTGTGTGGTTACCATATGTCTATGTGTTATTGATATAAATTAATGATGTTCCTATTCACGGTTTCCCAAAAACTGATGGAGGCATATTTCACCTCAGGAATTAAAGTGAATTGCTCAGCATTTAGCATGAAGTTGGTTTCTGGCTTCTAGCTCCTTGGGTTAGGCCTTTATCCTCTGTTTTCTCCTTTTTGCTTACTGATTATGGTGCCACCAGTAGATTTTATGCTGTTCAGCTGATTTTGGATAAGTCTATAGCTGTTTTTCCAAGTAGTCACAGTTGCCAGTACCAAAATCAGAGGCAAAGTGAGCACTGACTTCTAAAGTTGATTTTCAATCAAGTACAAAGTCATCTATATATTTTTAGACATATTAGAAGTTTTTATATTTTTTGTAGAGATTTAGTAGTTACTAATTGCAGAGGTTGATTTAGTTTATGTATTGAGTGGCATTTTCATCGTGTTAAAGAAGATGTCAGCAGAAGTAAATGTGAAAAATCTCAATCTAGGTCATAGGAAAGCATGTAATTTGCTTGATTGAATCATCACAAAATATTTCTTGAAAACGTGTGTATTTGCTGGCATTTTCTGTCCACCTGGCAGGAAATGATTCATGTCTGATACATAGATTTTCTGATATCTCAATCTTCAACCTGTTTGCAGTCTTTTAAAAGGAAAACCCTTCAGGTTTTACAGAATTTATCTCTGCTCCACTGCAGTGAGAGTTTGTTGCCTACAACATTCATGAGTTGAATATTAACTTGGCTTCAATAACTACAAAAAAATACAGCGCATTAATGTATGGCAACCCGAATGTGTGAGGGAATCAGTTGAAATGGCTGAAACAATGTGTACGCCACAGTCGGTAACGAGTACATCCAGCCTCATTTGAGGAAAGGCACGTGATCCACAAACACTGGCCAGGTCCTTATGGACATCACATTCATCACACTGAAAGAGGAGCGCAAGGAAAAAGTGTGTTTGTGTGTGCAGAGAGGGAGGGATACATATAAGAGGACTTTTTTTCACCTCCAAATTAGGTCAATGGGCATGCATATCCATATAGAAGGACTCCAGACCTCTCTCTACTCTGTGAAATATCTTGCATACTGTTACAAAGAGGAGTGTGGGCTCACTAAAATAGTCAAGACTGTGGAAATCCTGCCTGGCTGAAATGTACAGCTGATAATACAGCTGATTAGCATGGTAGGATGGTAGCATGATAGAAGAGCATATTAAGAAGAAAGGCAAATACAAACTGAAATTCACTAATATAATTATAAAGCTCCACTAATCAACTTTTTATCTTACCTATAAATCAAATGACTACATACAGTACACTGGTAATGTCAAATGGGCTAAGAAACACAGAGCTATCATTTAACTCAGTGGTGCTGCAGAGCATTTTGGCCTACTTTATCTCATAGTTTTCACTTTTCAGCACACTTACTCAAAGTTTGATTTTCACTGCTTTCATGTGCTTCATTTCCAGCAGCAACAGGCAGCTGTATTAATCCAAAAAGCTCAGAAACCACTGTATGCTACCTGCCCAACACCAAACAGCAGACAGACAAAGTTAGCTACTAGCTTCTGAAAGAGGAAGCTAGCTAAAGTTTAGTTAGCAAGCTAAAGTTTAGTTAGCAATGTTATTAACACACTGTTTGTTAATTCATTAGCCAAAATGGATGGAAGTGGATAATTATCCGAAGTGGATAAAAGATTGCTAACTGCAGCTTTAAAGGAGTTCTTTGTATGTTTTGTTGTTGCTACATAGGTAATGCTAGCATTAACAGCCGTTTACTTACCAATCTCGCCAAGAGCTTCAGCTGTCATTATATTTACAAGACAAGAGATTATAATACCTCCTCTGATCAACGCTATTTCTTCAAGGCAGCCCCAACACTGCAGTGACTCGGTATCAGAGAGCGACAAACTGAGCCAACTGGGCTGGCGCTAGCTGATTAACATGCTAACTTCATTAAAGGAAAAGAAGAGCAAAAATAAGAAGTTTACTTTCCTCTGCTGCAGACAGCTCTTGGCAAGCAAAGGACTGAACTAACTACCTTTCTTCTGAACTTGCAACATTTCTTCTAGACTGGTAACTAAACAGCTGTTAATGCTAACATCGACTATGCAGCAATAGCAAAACTTACAAATGGCTTCTTTTTAAGGAACTCAATTAATGGTGACCTGTTTTGTCCATAACTTGAGAATCTGCCAGTTACTGATGGGCAAATATCACAGGAATAAATGTCTCAGAAGTTCATTGGACTGGAACATGTCGTACCCACAATTCCTTCTCAAATGTTCTTTTGCTTTTACAAGCTTACAAAATACCAGCAGCCCACAGCGACTCCAGCTTCCCCTGAGATTGCATAAAGCCCTATAAACATTTTTACAAGTCCTTGGAAAGCTTCAAAACATTAATGCTGTTGATTCTTTTTAGTGGTGGCTAGCTCCAAAAAATAAGTGTGTGCACTACCAGTTGTGTATCACACACTGCAGTTAATGTATTGCTTGCTGTCTGGCAGAGGATATTTCTTGACTGAGCACTGGTGGGGCATTAGACTCCATACTTGTTGGTTTGCAATTTGAAAAGGTTGCAATTACTGCCAGACCAACTAAGGATCCGATTTTTACAGCTCATAATACCGCTGTAGGAGAAAGTTTTTTTGTTTTTAAATAAACATGCTTTGAAGCCAACATGTTCATATCTGTAACATTAACTCAGATAATGCAGTATATTTAATGTACTCATATTTGATGTGTACGTTTTCCTGCAAAGAACTCATAACTACAGCTGTCAAATATATAGCTTCTTAAAATGAAGACTGTATTTCTACTACCATACCACCACTCTTTGTATTCTTGATACATCACAGTCCCATTAGCAGAGTGCGCTTCTTGGTTTTCTTCCTAATCTGACATAAAGATGCAGTTTGAGCTCTGCAAAGGGGCTGCAAAAGTTTGCACAAGTGAGCAAACACACACACACACACATACACACATACACATACATACATAATACATACATACAGAACACAGAAAAACACATGGGCCACGTAAGTGAGCTTTTCAGGCTTTTGTTGACCTTGGCGCAGAGCTGACTCCCCCAATCCCCCACCCACTCCTTCCTTGCCGTCCACACACAAACACATACATTTGCCCACTACCCGTACTTTTCAGTCCATTCCTCCTTCACAAACATTTCCTTTTTTTTCTTTACCCATTCTCCCAAGTGGATATACATGCATTCTTTCTTGTTCCAAGTTTTATGATTCGAGCCAAAGCTTTCTGTATAACAGATGTGTTTTTCATTACATTGGGTGGGAGCCATGTCTTGTTTTTCACCATGAAAGGGATGGCTGTGTTTATGCTAAATAAGTTTCTGTCTATAATAAAGAAGAAGGTTTTCTAAGAAACTGCCTCACTGTGATATTTAAGAAAAAAAAACTAAAACAAACTTGTGTTGAGTTCTTCAGTTTTCCTGAACTGCATTAACACAGTTGATACAGCCTTGTCAATGTGCAGACAAGTGGGTACAAGTAGGTACAAACCAGCAGTTAAAACATTAACACTTTTTTTTATAGGTGCAAAGGCTTTCTCATATTTAATCCTTTTTTTTAGAAAACCATCTGTCCCATACACAGTTACAGTAACTGCACACACATACACACACATATGTACGCACTAATGTAGCTCTGAGTTGTGTTCACTTCCCGATGTTTGGGGTCGAAACTCGGGCGGTCCAACCACTGAAGACGGGGGACAACATCTGTCCGCCATCTTTCTCAGTGCTGCCAAGTACTATGGTGAGACCACTTTCGCCTCTCTGACTCTTCATCCCTCCCTTCCCCTTCCTTCTTTTTTTCCTCCTCCTCCACTCCACCTCCTTTTCCTCACCCCATCACCCCGTCTGCCAAGCAAGTAGAGCCAGGTCATCCGAGATGCTGCTGCTCCTGTCTTTTTGGTTTTTTTTCCACTGCAGCCTTTTTTCTTTATCCACCTTCTTTCCTTAAGACGACATATTTTCTTTTTCACCTGGCTCACCTTACTCTCTTCAGTCATTTGAATACATGCTACTGTTTTCTATTCATTGTTTATTTGCGCTTAATAGCTTTCTGCACATGATGAATGTACCTTTTTGTCAGAATCCTCTTAGATGACATTTGAATTTGTGCAGACTTGAACTCTTGTCCTGCAGTCTTAAAAAGTAAATGAGAATGTGCACTGTTTGTTTGTGCATTTTGTTCTGTATGTTGTAGTGATTTACACAACCATTGCAAACCTGTATTTCTGTATTACCTTTTCTAGCTTTTAGCAACTTCGATCTTCATGTTGTTTTCTTTCTATGTTTCTATCCAACAGGAAACGCACACATAAGTAGTTGAGGATGGCTCTCAATGTGCCAGGTCTGGTGGTAATGGCAGTGTTCTACCTGTTGATCTTGGGTACGGGCATCTGGGCGTCCATGCGCTCCAAGAGGGAGGAGAAGAAGTGCACAGGAGACGGCATGGAGATAACACTACTGGCTGGACGCAACATCAACTTGCTAGTCGGCATCTTCACTCTCACTGGTAAAGCAGTCGGAGGGAGCTCAGTTTAGACACTAGCTTATCTATTTGAGTCTTTCTGTATTTTGTATGTTAAGTATTCAAATAATTTATGTTTGGAGGGGAAAAAAAGTTGCAAGTGATAACTGAAGTGACTGTTTGGTATGCATGAAATCCTTGGAATGCAAAAGCAACTGTGGTGTGACTGTCATTTATCTCCTTTAATATTTTTGTTTGTCTCTTGGCAGCTACGTGGGTGGGTGGAGGCTTCATCCTCGGTATAGCTGAGGCAACATACAACCCAACACTAGGCGCAGTGTGGGCTCTCATGCCTGTGCCGTATGTCTTGACCTTCTTCTTAGGTAAGTGGCACCAGTGACTCCCAAGCCTAAAACCCTGAATGGCACAACAGGCACAAGTTTCCTAAAGCTTCTACACACAGTTTAATATCAAAATAAACCAACTTCCGTCTGGAGCTTCTGTGTCGTTGGCCACTGACACCACTCCCGTACACCCAACCCCCACCTTGCTCCACACACCAATAAAAGTGTCGCTCACGTTAAAAATAGGACCATGAGAAATCAGTTCAGGATTGTAACTCGAGGCAACAGGCTCAAACGGCCTTAGATTGCCTGCTCCTGAATTGACCAAACTGACACACACACTTATCCATCTGTAAATATTTGCAACAGGTGAAATCATCAACGCTCAGGCCCCAATGTCACAATGGCCTGCGTGGTGGGAGAATAATGGGAACTGGAAACCCCAAAGTACCTGATCAGGAAATATAACACCCCCCCTCTGTTCTTGTCCATTGTTGGCCAAGTGGACCCATGAGTTCAGCTGAAAGTGTTTATTGAGTTATCTGAAGGGAACACTTGTTTTTCTTATTGTTCACGCGGACCTGATCTTTCACTCTCCCAGTGACTCTCTTCCTCTTCTTCCTTTCTTTCTCATTTGGGTTTTCAAATGATAGAAATACAGCCATGTTTTTTAAAATTTATTGCTTCATCATTTCCAGAGAGAGACGCTAATTTTATGGTAATCTCTTCCCTCTGGCTCCAGGTGGCTTTTTCTTTGCCAAGCCCATGAGAGAGAACAAGTATGTGACAATGATGGACCCCTTCCAACAGAAGTATGGGAACGTCCTGAGCAGTGCTCTGATCTTTCCGGCACTGGTGGCCGATGTCCTGTGGGTGGCACGCACACTTGTTAGCCTGGGTAAGTTACTTCACACTATAATTAGTTACGGGCACTGTAATGTATGCACACATATACTTATGCAATTATAGAGGCACGCATAGAGCTGAGTACACAATGTACACAAAAAAGTGGAATTGATATGTGGGGCTCTTAACTCGTTCATGCCAGCATTGTAAAGAAAAAGCATGCAGAAAAAAAGATATATCTATATGTATCTATATCTCTATATATATATAGATATATATATATAAAACATATAAAACATAACATTATCACCCCCACAAACTACAGCTTTATAAGCTAACACCCTTTAAAACAGTGAAGGCCATTTTTGGTATTGGAACATATCTTATTGTCAGCTCTTTTTAATTCAGTATATAAAAACTTACAAAAGAAGAGGTATTCATGGAGTTTAAAAAACAATGTGTTGCAATATTTGTGAAAACGCCTATAAAAAGAGTTGAAGTTGACTGTTCGCTAACTCCCTCTTCCAAACAGCGACTGTCAAATCCCAGTTTAGCAACTTTAATTACAGATGGAGGGTCTGTGAGGCTTTATGTTAGAGGAGAGTTAAGTTTTGAAGAGTTTAGTGCGTGTTTTTTTAAATTGAATTTCCAAAAAACAACAATGGAACAAATTAAATGGTGTGTTTATAATGTAAACTGTAAGTAGCATATCCAGCTATCTAGCATACCACCTACACTGGTAACTTATCCAATCTAAAGCTAAGCCAACTAACTACTTTAGCTTAGAATAACAGCTCTCTCCTGCTCTTTATTGGATCTGAATTCTGGACTCACCTCAGCCATGTTACCAGAAAAAGCATTGTATTCACTTAACAGATCAGTTAGTTTTCATTTGTAATTTCAAAATCAAGAGTTGCCAGCTATAAAAGTAAAGCGTGTATTTATCTACCTCTGTCTCAAATCAAGGACCCATTGTTTAAAGAATTACCGAGAATTTGTGGTGGTAAATCTTCCACTGTTAACATTGTGAGCTGCATATTCGCTGTGTGAGGAAAGGCATAGCCCAGTAAGAGAGTGAAACATAGCCAGTCAATTAACTTAATAAAAGAAACTTTACAATGCGTCATGAACTAAGAGAGCTGTACCGTGCTGGGCTGGTATTTTATAGCAGCGCGCACGAGGAAGAAAAGCACGCGCGGGCACACACACACCCCCCCACACACACACCCACACACACACACCCCCACACCCCCACAGACACACATACACACACACATACACACACACACACACACACACACACACACACACACACACATACACACACATTTTACAGCCAGATGCTTATTCTTGCCAGGCGCAACAATAAGTAATTACTTCAGTGGCTTATTATTACTATTATTACATGGATTATTATTGTGTTGTGTGGACAAATGATTTAAGTGGCTTCTTCTGATGTGATCCTCATGTACTGTTCTATACATGCTACATCATTTGGCACTGTTGTTTACTGTTTCTCTAATCTGTAAGTGATTTAAGTGTGTGTGTGTGTTTCTGTCTGTGTGTGTGTGGGGGTGTGTGTGTTGCGCTTTAATAGCAGGTGCCAGTGAGCATGTGCTCTGCAGCGTGAATGTGCGTGGATGTTTATGCAGCAGAGAAAATGTGTATGTGTGTGTGTGTGTGTACATAATGTTTTCTTCTGTGTGTTTTTAACGCTGTTTTCTTTTCCAGTGTAATTTGAAAAAGGGGTTAAACATCGAGCAGCCTGTTGATTGTGAAAGGTGATCAATTATTCAAACTAGACTGTTGTGTTATTATTAGAAATTTCTTTCCATTGTTTGTGCCAAGGCTCTGATGGGTTCATAGGGATCAATGTTACATGCTGCATTATAATTTCATTTCTGTGTGTAAGAAGTTTTACACACAGGGAAAGGAATCAGTGAAATCTATTGACAGTGTCTGAGTCACTGTGCTGAAGCTCCACAAAAGGACTGATAGGGAGGCAGGAATGTTCCTGGGACGGTTTTATCCAAACCTATTAAACCAATATAGAGTCAGGGGAACCCTCGCTCCTCAGTAAAACCTCTTGTCGTTGTTTCTGGGACAGTTATGCATACATGCCTGATGTGTGCTCGGCATCACACACACACACACACACACACACACACACACACATAAACACTTGACACTCAAGAGAGAGCGCTGAGCATTTGACCCACAGGGGTGTTGTTGCTGGGAGACTGTTTATGTGTATGTATGATGTGTGTGTATGATGTGTGTGTATGTGTTGCATAAACTCAGCTTCATGGTCTTCCTGGGCGAGTGTGTGTGTGTGTGTGTATGCGTGTGTGTTTGTGTGTGTGTGTGTGTGTGTTTGTGTGTGTGTGTGTGTGTGTGTG